>NC_063333.1:60559865-60607698 GCF_021869965.1 Rhincodon typus | reverse complement strand
GAAACGTCAGCCTTCCTGCTCCTCTGATGCTGCTTGGCCTGCTGTGTTCATCCAGCTCTACACCTTGTTATCTCAGTTTATTATCATGACCTTGTTTTGAGGCACCAATACACAAATTAGCCTGCTGCTTTTCTACTCTGCAACAGTGGCTCCACTTCAAAAATACCCCTGAGGTGATAAAGCAAATTGTTTGTAAAACTGGTCAGGCACTTAAGTCACAGATTTGGATGCGTAGTGCCTTATTTTTCAGCCTATCAAGTGACTTAGAGATCTAACATGATGCCTGCAATGCGTATGCATGTTTGGATGTGAGCTGCATAGGATGCTACATTGGTAAAATTGTTAATATATGTACAGTAATCATCCACCTGAAGAATGCAGAGTAGGTAAGTCAGGATATCAACCATTCTGGGACCATGAAAGGCATTACATAAATCAAATTTATTCTTTTACCTTCCCTCACCTTGTTAAACACTGAAGTGATAGATACGACATTGTTACTATTGTATGCTTCCCAGACAACCTGGCACCATTTGTTTGGTTTAAAAATTCAGGTTCAGTCTTGTGAATGCTTGATTTATTCTGGAGAAAAAGATGCACTTTTTAAAAGGAATTTCCAAAACAATCATCGCATCAAATAATTTTAAAACATAGCATAACAGTTTTGTAATGTAATTTTCGTTTACTAACTGGATAAAAGGTATGAGTCCATTCACACTTATTTGCCTGAATGGTAACATTGCCTTTGTAAAAAAGTTGCAATGAATAAAGGCTGCTTTGCTCATGCCTACATAAAATGGAACTTGATAAGATGCACCCTGTATTTTCAGTGCCAGAGTTGATGGTTAAAGATTGATCAAGGAATGAAATAACATTTAAGTACCTGTAGTTGTTTGTTACATGCATTTGTTTGTTACATTGGAGGTCTGAGGATGACCATGTTCTATATCAAAGTTTCATTCTGTCATTTTGGAATAATGGATTAGTTCTTCATAACTTCCTAGTTAATTTCACCTTGCTTACACAGGCCTATTGAGAATATCTTTTCCTGAGTCAAATGTCAGGATGTTTTTGTATATCTGACTTAGATTTAGACCATCCAAGTTTTGTGAAGTCTGCAACTATATCCAAAGTTTGACTTTATCCAAACTAGAATCTGAGTCTATTCAGCAGTGGTGGGGGCTGTTTCAGTGTGCTCTGTCCATGGTGTTGTGGCTTCAGAGACAGATTTGATGGCTGTGGAGTGCGGCGTAGTCCCATGGCCACTTAGGAAATCAAAAAGCTGTGGATGAAACAAAAAATGAAATTTGTCCTAACTTTGAATGATTTATTACTTTTTATAATTAATTTAATTCAAATGGCACCAGCTTAAGATGACTTATACGCATTTTACTGTATTTTCAGAAATACATGTAACAATAAATTACTATTACATTAAATGCAATAAAACAACTTTTGAAAAATGACAAAAAAGTGCTTGCAGCGCAAAGAGTCAGTCTATGTTGCTGCATTTTGACAAATCAGCACACTGCCTGAGGCTAAAACAAATTAAGAAGCTCAGAAATTGTTTGTAATATTCAGGGCTACCTGTTGGAACATAGTTATGCATTTCAGGTGAGCTTGTAGCATATTCCATGAAGTATAATTATGTTCATTGTAGTTTAGCTAAATTTAATTGTAATGAAGTTTGTAAAGAACTCAATTTCATTCTTCTTTTAGTACTGACGCATTAAGATGTAACTTAATTTAATATCACATTTGTTCCTGCTCTGACTGAGAAATAAGTTGCACAGTTCCACTTCATAGAGCTGACTCCCAGTCAAGTGAGTTCAGAGACTTACAAATTGCAGTCTGTGTTATGTTTGCATGTCATGGCTAGTACGAATTGGGTACATGTGAGGTGGATATACCATCAATCAATTTCTTGGCCAAAATATCTGAGCCTCTCGATTCTTCACTGATGTGTCAAAAAAAAGGCTTTTGTCACTAATGACAAGCAGATGGACACCTCTGATCATTTCGTGATCTGTTGTTTTTCACTGTTTCTGCAAGTTACAATGTTTACTCCTACAATTAACAGAACAATTACAGCAGCATTTTGAATGCTTTGAAGTGGCAAGAGTGTCATCAAAACTGGATCACGGGATAGTATCGAGAATGCTTCATGACCTTTCAGAACACAGCAAGATCAGAATACAAAGCAAGGGCCCTAAACTTTCCGCGGCATCACATGTAACTTCAAGCAATATTTGTTGGAACCATTTTCCCTTCAGTTCAAAAAGTTTTCTAATGTAAGTTACTGAAACTGCAAGCTGATGTAATAATACAGAAGGACCATGCATCTTTGTAACCAATGAAATTCAAGTTTCAACCAATTTCAACCATTGTAACCAATGAAATGAAAGAAACAGAGGAATGGGCATGACATATATTAGCTAAATTAGAGTCTGAAATGAGGAAGAGAAATAAGGAGAGACAAAGAAAAGATTGCATTGAGAGAAAAAGAGGGACACAAAGGGAAAGTCAGAAAATATTTTTATAAACTAAAATTTAAAATTCATTAGTCCCCTTGGAGGACTTTACAACCTGCAGGAGTATGAATTCACAATGTTAATTGTAATTTCTGGTTCTCTGAAGTCGAATGTTGTTCCAGAAACACTGGGCTGCAGTTTATCGTATTTTGGCAAAATGTCATTTTATTCGAGTTTCATGGAGGATTTCTATTCACAAGGCCGAGCGGGTTTTCTCACACTATCATCGCAAACCCGCTTCATGAATTACCTACCACTCTCCCACAATGCTCATTTCAATTGATGCTCGCCCAATTCTCCCATTCACAGCAATCGGAAACACTCACCGCTGCTGGGTCATTTCAGGATTGCAGGTGCCAACACCATTGTTAAAAGGCCATTGTGCACCCGGTCAAGCACTGTACATCCAAAGCACCCCTGCACGTTTTGTGGCATTATTCTGGATGGGGATGGTGCAGAAGAGGGGACAACATCTTCCAACAAAACCAGCAGAGGAAACCATGAGACCAGGCCCTGCCAGCCTACTCCAAGGTTACTATTGGGGTGAGTGTGTAATGGTCATAGTATCTTAGAGTTATACAGCATAAAAACAGATCCTTCTATCCAACTTGTCCATGCTGACCAGATATCCTAAATTGATCTAGTCCCATTTGCCAGTATTTGGCCCATGTCTCTCTAAACCCTTCCTATTCATATACCCATCCAGACACCTTTTAAATGTTGTAATTGTACTAGCTCCCACCACTTCCTCTGGTAATTCGTTACATACATGCACCAGACTCTGCGTGAAAATACTGCCCCTCAGGTCCCTCTTAAATCTCTCCCTCTCACCTTAAACCTATGCCTTCTATTTTTGGACACTCCAACCCTGGGGAAAAGACTTGACTATTCACTCTATCCATGCCCCTCATGATTTTATAAAAAAAAACCTCTATAGAGTCACCCCTCTGTCGCCAATGCTTCAGAGAAAATTGTCCCAGGCTATTCAGCCTCTCACTGTAGCTCAACCCCTCAAATCCCAGCAACATCTTTGTAAATTTTATGAGCTCTTTCAAGTTTAACAACATCATTCCTGTAGCAAAGAGACCACAACTGAAAAGTGACCTCACTAATGTCTTGTACAGCATCAACATGATATCAATACTCAATGCACTGTGGCCTCAACCATCTGGAAGAACATCCAGTACTTTAGGAAGCAGGTCAATGTCCTTCTCCGCTCGACCAGAATAAGTGCCACCACTTCACTCTGCTACCTCATATTCACTATATCTCTGCTCTTCTGCCCACTACTCATCTTGTCTTTTGGTCATTCTTTTTCATAAAATGAGGGCAGCTCCACATTTCTGTTAAGAGATTCCAATCATAGTTCCTTCAGAAATGGGGAGCTGTACTTGCATTGTGACTGTTCTCTTGTAGCGCAGGACTGTCAGGGAAAGGCAGACCACACTGCCTTTACACAGAAGTCAGCTGCTGTATTCTGACGTTCAAAGGTCCAGATTCACAGACAGGCACTTTGACAGCTGCTGGTAGCTACATAAGGTAACTGTGAGTTTGGGGTGCTGGGAGAGTAAGATGCCATTCGAGAAGGGTGCCAAGTAAATAGGCTGCCAAGGGAGATAGGATACCAAATGAGTAGGGTATAGGGATCTGAGTGGGGGAAGGGGTAGAGTGCTAGTGTGCAAGGTGCTAAGGGGGCCAGGTGACTGATTCAGTGTTTAGGGCGGGTAAGAGTGAACGGAAGATATCTAGACTGGAAGAATGTGAGTGTGAGTCCGGGAGAGGGGCCGATACAGCAGCAGGGGAATGTGGGGTCAGGTCCTGGGAGGTGGAAGTATGGAAGCAGTTGAAGTCTGGAGGAGGAGAATAAGGTGTCAGACTCTTGGGGGTGGTGGGGGTAGGTGATTGTGGAGGGTCAGAGATCGATTGTGAAGGGTCAGAGGTAGCTTATGTCCAGAGCAGGGCAAGGGGAATGGGCAGAAGGTCTGGAGTAGGAAAAGGGAGGTGCAATTACATAATTTCATTAGGACCATCTGAATTCCCTGACTTAAACTGATACTTTAGGAGGGTTCCAAGTGTAGAAGAATTGTCCAGCGGAATCTTCCATTTCCCAGGCAATTCCTTCAAAGTCTGTTACAATGGGGTTCTGCAAGGTCTCCAGGAACAGTTCTCACCTACGCTGGAATAGCAATTTTCTGGTCATCAGAAAATCCAAGCCATAGGACACTTTAAGTTTAAGATATGTTTGTTTTTTTTAAAAAACATGTTGGAGAGATAGTTTCACTTTTAAGTTTGGAGTTATTCTTGAGAGCTTGGTGCCGAGAATTCTAGAGGTTTCTCAGTACAGAATATATTTAATAATGTTTTAAAGTATTTGAGATGAAGAGATACATTAGTAGCTTAAGGCTTTGAAAAAGATAGAAAACAAAACTGCTATTACCTAGTGGCAGGAGTCCAGGAACATACAGAAAAATCCAGAAGTGAGTCAGTCAATTGGTGTGTTTGTGAGACAGGAGTGATAAATTCTCCAGTAAGAAATCCCACAAGGCTGTTTGAAACTGAGTTAATGAACTCAAGCCTTTGTCCTGTAGATTAAGAAGCAGTGAGTTCAGTTGTAAAATCAGAAATTACTAAAGAAACTCAGCAGGTCTGGCAGCATCTGTGAAGAGAAAGTGGAGTTAATCTTTTGGGTTCAGTGACCCTCCTTCTGAACTGATGGTAGCTCGGGAAAAGTTAGCATATATACTGAAGATGGTGTGGATTCGGGGGGTAGAAAAGTAAATGATAGGTGGAGATGGAGCCCAGAGAGAGAGAGAACAACATCTGACAGGCAAAGAATGGTTAACAGTCAGCCTAGGGAAATCAATGGCTGCTAATGGGACCATTACTCTATTTACTGCTCACAATGTGGTCTCCTCTACATTGGGGAGATGAAATGCAGACTGGGCGACCATTTTGCTGAACACTTATGTTCTGTCCACAAAAATGATTCTGAGCTTCATGTTGCCTGCCACTTCAAAACACCATGATGTTTCCCTGCGTTAACATTTTGGGTCCGGTGACCCTTCCTCGGAACTGTTCAGAGCAAGTTCTGAGGAAGGGTCACCGGACCCGAAACGTTAACTCTGTTTCCTCCACAGATGCTGCCAGACCTGCTGAGCTTTTCCAGCAATTTTGTTTTTGTTCCTGATTTACGGCATCCTCAGTTCTTTTGGTTTTTATGACGTTTCCCTGGCCAGCATCTCCATCTTAGGCTCACTGCAGTGTTCCAGTGAAGCTCAGCACAAGCTGCAAAAATAGTGTCTCGTTTTCTACTTGGGGACCCTGTAGCCTTCTGGACTTAATATCGTGTTCAACAATTTTAGGGCCTGAGCACCTTCTTCCATGCCCCCAGCCCATCCTACTCCTTGTCATCACTTGGGCTGCTAACCACACACAACCCATTGTCAGCTGCTAATAGATCCATTAGCAGCTGTTGACACTCCCAGGGTGACCTTTACCCACCCCTTTGTCTTCCAACTGTTTTTCTCTCCTCGGGTTCTCTCTCCGCTTATTGCTTACTCCTCCACCCACTTTTACCCCATCTTCAGCATATATACAAACTTTATCCCAGCTACAATCAGTTCTGAAGAAGAAGAATTGGACTCGAAATGTTAGCTCTGTTTTTTCTCCACAGATGCTGCCAGACCCGCTGAGTTCTTCCAGCAATTTCTGTCTTTGTTTCGGATTTCCACAGTTCTTTGGTGTTTTTGAGTTTAATTGCAATTTATTTGAAGTGTGTCAGGCAGTTGAAGAAATAGCATTTAGTGAATATGCAGAAATTTGTTGGAAAGTAACCAGTTGCAACTCTGCCAGTCTGAGCAAAAAGCCTTGGTGTGGAGGTAATGTAAATCTTCATTAGGATTTGGGTATTTGTAAAACATTGCTAGAATAAAAGGAATCATGTGGTTTTATTCCATTTTTGACATTGGTTCTGAAATCTTTCCAACCTTTTATCATAGTACAATATAGGTCATGTTTACCTTTTTTGAAAAAGCTCTTTTTTATGTCAAAAGTACACTGACACACTCTTATGAATGTATTCAGCAAGTGACTGCCGCAGTTTTAAAAAGTAAAATTTGAGGTTTATTAGATTGATACCTGAAATGAAAGATTGTATTATGAGGAAAGACTGGACAGGCTGGTCTTATTTTCACCAGAATTCTGATGAACAAGGGATCATTTAGGTGATAAGGTCCTAAACAGTCTTGGTGGATATAAAAATGATGTTTCATTTTCTGAGTGAGTCCAGAACTAAGCGGCACTGTTCAAAAATTAGATACTTCCCTTTGGGGACAGATGGGGGATATTGTTTGACTCTCATACAGTTGTGTGACATTGCAACTCTCCACTCTGAATGTGGTGGAAGTGGGTTCATTAATTATTTTTAAGGTGGAGGTAGTTAGATTCTTTTTATGGAGCAGAATCAAAGCTTACTTGGGATAGATGGGAATGTTGAATTTGAAACACAAACTGATCATATATGATCTTATTGAGTGACAGAGTATTCTCGAAGGGCCAATGGACTCATTCCGTTTGAATTTCATATATTCATAGGTTGTCCAGTGCTGACATTAGCTGGGATTGTAACACAAGGGAAGAGAGCACATAATGGCATAGAGAAGGCCTAGAGGTAGACCTGCACTCCTGACAATTCTCATCCCCATTGAGGAGGAGGTCCTGAAGCTGTCAGCCAAAGGATGGGGGTAAGTCCTGGAGTGGTGAGATTCCAGTGGTACAGATCAATAATTTTTGCAATGCTGAAGGGACAGGGATACATTATGGAAAAGGCAGTAGAAACTAGAGCATCTGGGGGCAAGCTAAGGTTCAAATCCTGGTTACCATCTTTCCAATAGTAGCAGTGTAAGCTTTGAAGAAGCATATCTTATTTTGGTTTGTAAAGTTTTGTTTAATGCAACTGTATCTAAGTGCAGCAAACTTGTTGATAAACATTTTAAATTGCTAAAACCGTTGCATCATACAGGGAGAAAATAATAGCTGACAATGACTGCAGCATGAGTCCAGCTACTGTCCACTATTGTTTAGTACAGATCCACAGCATACATTAAAAATTGCATCCACGTGCCAATCTTTTCAATAAAACTCTACATCTTATTGTAAATTTATAGTTTTGTGGTAACACTTCCTTTATGAATTCCTGTGTTAGCACTTATGATAGAAACAACGAATGTGAACTTGTCACACTGTAATTGTAGCTTTTATGATGCCATTATAATACCACAATTTTGAATTGTCCAGGCTGCATTGTGGTGGAATGCTTACCATTAAGATGTAACTCTAATTCATTCGATCCCAAACAGTTGTAAGTCTCGCCATTTAATAGTAATTATGATTTTAAAATCAAAGTACTATGCAAAATAAGGACAAAGGGAGAAATATTCTCCGGTCTTGAGAATCATGGGCAAGGGCAAGAAGTTGGGAAAACCTGACACGACAGAAAAAAAGCGTAAGTTCAATGTTGGGAAAGAATTCCTGACTTTCCCCTTAAGCTTTAAACTGAGACTTCAGAAGCTCACCAATGAGTAGCAACTATCTTATTTCCAGGCAGTTGCTCAGTGCCACACTTATATTCCACTTTCAATTCTCCTCTCCTTCCCCAAGATGCTAAATAACTCAAATTTACAATGGTTTAACCCTGTACCGGGCACTATAGACTGCACTTGTATTGCTTTTAGAGTGCCCAGGACAAAGATCATCAACAGAAATGGCTTCCACTCCACCAATATTTCAATTAATGTGGCTGCATTAGTTGATGTGGGAGCTGCCACATTCATGCTCTGAACTGTATGAATGTGACAAAATGGTCTCTGGTGTACAAGTGTCCCTTTTTTTTGGGGCGAGGTTTTTATAGTTAGACTGGCCTATTTCCAAAATTCCATTCTCCCAACTTAGCATGAATATTTTGGTTGTGTGTGTAACATTCACTGATAGCTCAGAGCTCCTTATTGAGGCATGACATTGACGTCCCTGGGAAGCCTCCATGGCACGCTGTGTCAGGGAATAGCATGAGATTTAATTGTGATTGATTGAGCTTGGGAGTACCAATAAGGAAATGGTGTTCTATTTCTGATATTCTCCGTCAGTTATCCACTCACATCTGACATGGACATCACTGTGGCTAGATTCCTTGTGTTCATTGCTTCAAACGTAAAAATAACATCAAAGGAAAGGGCATTTAAAACATTGTCAACATGCCAGCAAGAACAACAAACTAGTGGTTGGCAGTGAAGATTCCACAAGAAGCTGGAAGAGAATGGTGAGAACTTGCCTCTATCGGCCTCTGCGTCATTTTCTCAGAGAAGTGCCAATTAAGGATGTGTGAGTCATCATCAGTGAACTGTGTCATCTGCTGGAGCAGACCTGCACATAGAAGGACTGGGTTGCTATTCCACCCAAATGACCATCAGGTTACAGCTGTCTTGAATTATTATGCAAGCAGCATTTTTTATGGAGTAACTGGGGATCAGTGTGGCATTTTCCAATCCTCGATCCATAAATCCATCTGGGATGTAATTCATGCAATTTTATCTCGATCACAGCCATTCATATCCTTCCCCAATGACAAGGAGAGTCAAGTAGCTCGGGGAGTGTGATTTTCCACAATTGCTGGCATTCCCCCAGGTGCAGGACACTGTAGTCTATATCCACATTGCTGAGAGCATCCTATCAACAATGCGGAAAATTCATTAACAGAAAAAGCTTCCTCTTTATTGTTGTTGAAATGACATGTGATAATTGATGCCAGATTGTAGACATCATGCTAAATACTTTCGGAATTGACACAATGTCTAAGTGCTATAGAATTTATAGTCTGCCACCTTTTTCGAAAGCCCTGAATCAAACATGAATGGCAGCTAGGAATAAAGAGGAATAACCTTCTCCCTCAAAAATGGCTCATATTAGGAATACATATATATTTATTGGCTATGAGAAACAGGAACGTGTAAATGATTGGACACTTACGGATTGAAGAGGCATCACCATGTGATTTGTTGGAAACAAAAGGTCAAAAAGAACAGTTGTATATATACATATTACAAAATGTCAAGTTACTTTTGAGAAGCAGACGTACTAAAAGGGTTTTATGGTTGAAAGTTAATGTGTCTTTTCACATATCTAGGATGTAAGTTGTTGAAGGAGCTTGTAGCAGAAAGCACCTCTCCCTCTCAGTCAGTAGGAGACAAAACTTAAACAAAAACTAGCAGTCCCCACTCTCTGCGAGTAGCTTGAAAACCTGATAATGTTTCAAATATCAGAACTCCTAATTCAAATCTGAAATCGGATCTGAAGATCACCCATCATTCTGCGATTCAATAATTTGATCTTATCCAATGGGAATTGAATAAACTGTATGAAGTCAACATATTTGTTTCTTCTGAATCTGTACCCTTTATATGTAGGTTATTTCTCTTTATTTCCTTATTATTTTTTCAAATCCATGACATCTGTGCAGATGTTGTATTCTCTTGTCTGCTTATAAAGGGCTAATTAAGTTTAAAGGGATGTGGTTTAGTGTGCATCATAGTTTAGTTGATAACTAGTTTTGACACTTGTCTAAAGGATTAGTTTTTTTTAGAATAAATGTATTATTTTGAGTTCATCGAAGAAATCTGGTGAAAGTCTATTGTTCTAGAAAGCAGTAATAAAGACAAATAAACTATTTTTGGTAATTAAATATGACGTAAAGTTTTATCATGACTTGTGTAGTTGTCTGACTTAATTTCTAGAGCTCTCCTCACTATATGTGTCATAACACTCAGGATAGCTTCATCTGACTAATGCAGAATGAAGAGACAATGTTGCTCACATTTTCAATAGGGCCATAATAGAACAGACCCTAAGCCAATATAAAATGACTGCTTCAGCAAGGATTGCAGTATGGCCCACATAGGGTATTCTACAGTGTTGTCACATACTGTGTGCTTCACCATTGGAAGCGACAATGGGTATATATTCTAAATGCACAAGAAATGGCGATTCAATGGCAATCTTTTGAGGATGAAGGTAAGGATCAAGACTGACCAGGAGAGATATCCAACAGAGCATGACAGAGAAATGTATCATTGAGTGTGGGAAGCCACAGAGAGCCTAATTGAAACCTACTTCCAGGATGAATGAGCTCAGCTTGGACTTTCTTGGAACGTTTATCATTCTGTTGATTAAATACCAAGCTGCCCCTGCTCAGTGCAGAGGATGTATGCATCCTGCTATTATTGCAATCTTTCACCATTTCTTTTGCTGAATAGATATCTCATAATCAATCTGTTTGGATGCCTGGTATATTTTGGGTGATCCCAATGTCAATTATCCATGAATCAACGCCTAACTGTCTACTGGGGTAAAAGCAGTGGACAGTGAACTAACGTTGCATGGCACTAGGTTTAGGTAGTTCTTAAGGTTTCAGTCAGCATATGGTATCTGAGTGTTCTGCAATGAAGTCTCTCAGGTTCGCCCAGCTAGCAGATTGAGAGGAATCCTGAGGAATCCTTTGACTCTAACATCATAGGTCACACTTCAATGCTTCAGAGTATGTATAGAGTGCTACATTGCCCTGAAATGCTCGAGCATCCAATAGGACATATTGAACTTGCAAGAAGCATCTAAATATAGTCCCAATGATCATAGTTGGGGTAGAGGGAGCCTGCATTGGTGTTGGTCCTGTTGACTTGGAAGATATGGGTAGTCATCCCTCAGGACATCTGAGCCTCGAGGGCCAGGTATAGAGTCCATCTCCTTGGTTTGAACTGCTGAAAACTTTATGGTCCCGGACAGAATGCAGCTGAAAGGGAATGGCAACTCTGCAGAGCTTTGATAGGAAGCTTCTGAGGCTCTGTGTGTGGCTCCTCCTCCCCGTGGGTGCTTGCTGGCATCATCCTGATTCACTGAGAAGAAAAGGCTCCTGCAGTGAGGTCAAAATCCTTATACCCCATCTTACCCTGCCATTATGCTGAACATTTGTGATTGCAATGATAGAGGGTGGCTCTGAGCATGTATCAAACAGACACAGACTGTGCTGTACTTGTACCTCCATGTCAGTTACTAACGTGCCTATGGAGACAGACCAGCCTATGCAGACCAGAGCAGACATAGCACTGGTCATATTGCTGGAATACCTTTCTGTTCTTGAATCCAGTTTACGAGTGATACTGACAAACCTGCCTGCTGATCCTATGCCTTTTGCATTTTGATAAAGCCATGAATGGCTGAGACTGTGGGATCCTCTTCTACTGGGAGCTGAGCAATTGCCTGGTCTCTAACAGTTCTCTGAGTGCCAGCGATCTGGGACATTTCTTCCTGGGTCAGCTGCGAAGACGATACATAAATATAGTCAATGGATTGTACTCCTGAGTCTAATCTAGATAGAGTTCCCACTGAGATGAAAATCTTCAGGCAGAATCTTGTAGGGGTCTGAGCAATGCAATCTATGGTGAGACTTGTGGCAGAATTAGATGAGAAGTCTAGCGAGGATGTTCCCCACACCAGGAACATCTCTGTACAGAATAAAAACCAAAAGAATTGAGGATGCTGTAAATCTGAAACAAAAACAGAAATTGCTGGAAAGGTCAGCAAGTCACTATAGATTTTATTCTTTTCAGAAGCGATGTGGCAAATTTCTTGCCAATGTAGTGACAGGTTGCCAGTTAAGGGGACTATTGTTTGGTAAACACCTTGTTAATGGCCCAACTGACTTCATTAATATTCAGCTTTTGATCTTACCAAATGCACCAAACAAGCCAGACTTCAAGAAAACTCAACATGGAAACCAGAGTGGGTACCTGGCAAATTCAGCTCGTTGCTTGCTCCAAACAATCGCCATGTTGAAAACTGGGCACCAACATCTCGAGCAGTATCAGCCACATGTATCCCGTATCCACAGATATTGGAATTTGACATGTACCAGCCTCTACATACCCTCATGGCACATCTCTGATCCAGGACACTTACAGGACTTGAATGGTTGTACCTCAGGCTGCACTAACAACTCATTGTGAAGCTGCTGCAAAGACACTGTGTGCTCAAACACACGCACCCAGCTCATGGACTGGACCAGGCTGTATCTCCACCCTCTTAGCTTGCTGTCATGGTGTTCACTCTCTCTAAGCTGACCTGAATGGTCATAGCACCTCTGCCTTGCATTGCCTGGTCTTCCCTATGTGTGGTTTGCCCTCTCAGCCAGAGATACCAGGCTCATATTACTTCTGTCTGGCCTTATCATTCAGCACAGACACAGAGGAAGGAAACTTGTCCTGGTTGTCAGCAGGCCTCAGGCAAGTCAAGGGAGACAGCCTTCAGTCAGGGAATCTCGACACAGTAACTGAAGAGTAGCCTCTGTTATCAGTGCGGGGTCGTGGAACCAGTCAGTCAGCCACTGTCAGAATCAGGATTTCCTCGGTATGAGGGATGAGGAACTGAATGCTAGGCAGCCCACCACCCTTTTTGAGTCTTCCTGCCCTATTGGGGGCCTACTTTCCTCCTGGTTTGAAAGAGAGGTGGGTATTACAGGAGATGAAAGTGGGTAACAGAGCTGTTACTTTTGGTGCAGATGGGAAAGTGGCCTGATCATGTGAGTAGGCAGCACAGAGGGCATGCAGGGTTAGTGATGTCGGAGGGTGGAGAAAGATTGAAGGAAGATGATGCAGGCAACAATGAAAGAGATACAGCATGAGTCTTGGTGAGAGGCAGGTATAGTAAAAGAGACAGTGTAAATGCGAGGAATTGAAGAGAAGAGGGTAGCAGTTATTCTGGGTGAGTGGAGAAGATTATTGATCTTCTTCCTACAGTGCTGTGCATTCTTCAAGACAGCTAACACTGCATTGGCCAGGGGCGGCAATGATGACCAGATCTAGTGTCATTTCCTCCTCTGCTGGCCCTGGGGGAAGAGGAAGTTCCTTCCCTGCACCTCCCCATCCAGCTGAGCCTCCAGGTTCCTGCCCATAAAGCAGGGTGCCCATTTCCCCCTGTATTCCATGACTGGGGCAAATGTCAGGATGTGTACAGAGCAGCTCGGGTGTACAGTGCTTATCCGGATGCACGATGATACTGGTCTGTTCTGGGATATCCCAGCCGTGGTGAGTTATTCTAGGGGCAGTGAGTGGTTGAATGTGACTAGGATCAGATGAGTGCAATGTTATGGGGTGAGGTGGATAGTTAATGAGGTGCATTTGGTAAGATAAGGCGAGGAAGTGCATTATGTCTCACAGGAGAAATCTGTTGAAAAATCTCAATGCAACTTGAACTTAGCGATAAAACAAACATAATATTCAGTGTTGGCGGAGGGTGCAGCTAGAAGCTTTGTCAATGCATCCTTTGAGAGCTCAGGGGCTTCCTCTTCAGGGCTGGGATGGAACAGAGGGTCTCTGGCATTGGTCTCTTTTTGACTGATGTTGGTTGGATGCAGCTAATGCCTGTGTAAGAAAAACGGAATTTGTTATCTCAGAAGGATAAAAGCTATTGTAGGTTAACATTGACTTAGCACTGATGGATGGTAATGGCATAGAGCAATGAAGATTATTGGCTTGGTTGCAAATTGAGCCCTTCTAGTCCCCACATGAGCAGTCACACTCATCTCAGGCCAGTTCTAGAAGTTCCTCTTCAAGTGGAATGAGGAGTCCAATGACCACCATTTCTACACCAGTCCTGGTCAAATAATGTAGGTTGACTCTTTAGTGTAGTACTAAAAGATGTTCTCATTACCAAAGCAATAACCAATACAGACCACTGGAGAACAGATCACTGGCTCATCCACTCCTTGATATCCAACAAATGCTACCAGAAGTCGCTGAAGATGAAGGAACAGCACAGTAAAAAGCTCAATGGTGAGCAGCTTTGAGAGCCAAGTAGACTAGCGAAATTTCAACGATGTCTTCACCGAGATCTCCAAAGAGCTCATTTTAATGGAGTAAGGTAAATCTGGAGAGAGTTGAAGACAGCCATCATCTTAAACTGTAAAGAAACCAATGGCTAGAGACCAGGAAACTGATTCAATGAGAATGACTACATCATCCAAGACATTATCAACAAGAAGAGGCAAGGTCTCTGTGGCTGGTAAAACAACATCACCAGCAAGGAAAAACAGTGAACTCATCAGACAGCAAAGGCAGAGTTTCAAAGAAGAACTGGGTGAGTCAAGAACTGATAGTGAATTGAGAAAGCTAAGGAGCTGCAACTCGTGGCTGATAAGCAGAGCATCCATGGTTTCGCCAGTCTTAACAAGATAATGTATGGACCCAACACTCCTGGCCTCAAACTGCTGTGGAGTAAGGATGGCACCCGGTTTTGAAAGTGCTCCCCTGTCACCAATTCAGTCTTTTTGTTGAGGAGATATTAAAGTTCTTTCAGATGAATGCACAAGATCACATTGCACTATTCCGTCAATGTTACGGTGGGACTATGCTAGAAATGCTGATGGGTTTTGGCCTATTAATACCTAAATTAGATGTCAGAAATATTTTATATTTCAATAGTGCATATGTTTGATTACATTCTAGTAGTGGAATGTATTATACTGAAAAACAAGTTGCTTGTTTTCTATGGAAAGACACAATGAGAATTTAACGTGTCATAAGACATGTAAATGTATACCAGGAATATGTCTTATACTGGCATTTGTAAATCTCTGTGACTGGAGGTCATCTGTTTGTATCTGATGTTGACATCACTCTTTACTCTGACAGAACTGGCAAATTGCAGCAAATGAAAGCAAAATTTCAGATGTGACTTCCGAACTCTTCAGCCAATAATACCAGAGGCTTGTGCAATAATAAATATTGCCCAAAATAGCTGGCAGGTTCTGAGTGGCATTGATTTAACACCTGATGAAACATCAATGGCAGCATTGCTGGCAAACAATACTCTGCTAAACTCCAATAATACGAGAAAGCAAAAACATCATGAGGTAATTTGTAAAAATAAGAAACTCTCAAGATGTGTGTTATTTTTTACTACTATTTCTTTTGTAACATTTAAAAACAGGATGAAACTTCACTTAGAAAGAAGCAAAATTAAGCGCTTTTTACTCAGTGGAAAAAGTGTGACTTAGCATATATTGGAGCAAATGCTCATCTAAAGATCATTTATGATGGCAAAATGTTCTATGAACATAAATTTATGATTTTGTAACAAGAAATACTTAATAAATTTTATAACAGATACCTTAGTCTATAGCTTATGTATGGGAAATTTTGAAAAATGGTTGAAATGTCTGCAACTCATATCTCATAGGGAGTCTGGAGAGTGGGAGTACAGGCCTCCTTACAGTAACCACACAGCATGGTGAAGCATAAAGGAAGAAATAATGAGAATTTCTAAGAAAGGCATAATGGTAATCATGGGAAATTTTAACCCCTATAATGACTGGAAGAGCTAGATGGGCAAAAGTAGCCCATCTGAGGAGTTTATAGAACATGTTCAGGATAGATTTTTGGAACAGGAGATTACAGAGGAGTACACAAGGTCAGGACCCTGTTGCAAACAGTTAACATCACTTAGAAGAGTGGGCAAGGTGAGGAGCCTGAGACAGACAGTCAGCATCACTGAGAGGAGTGGGAGAGTGACTATGCTACTGTGGACCATTGTCTTGGATACTTGGCAACAACATCTCAGAGCATACCTCCCAGGAGCAATCTAATTACAGGATACTTCTGTACGCTAAACCTGCCTTTCAGGGCGAACTGGAAGTTAGTGTTACAATGATTCTGCAAGGATCCTTTGCTTAAAGGGACAGGCACCCAGCTCACAGATTGCACCAGGCTGCAACCCTGGGCTGCTCGCTTGATCTTTTAGCACTTGCTCACTTTGCACCTACCTGTATGCTCACAGCATCCCTTGTTTGCCTTGTCTTGCTTTGCTTTTTGCATTTTCTTGCTTTTCTATCTGCAGGTGCTGCAACTTGCTGAGATTTTCCAGGAATTCCCATTTTTGTTTTCAGATTTTCAGCATCCACAGCTTTTTCATTTGATTGGCTGGCATGCCAAAATTCATGCGAGTTTTGCCATGTTCCGAGTGCACGCCAATCTATATCCATTAGCTTGTCAGTTTAATTATAACCACTGGAATGCAACAAGCAATTGTGAAATTCTGCTAGAAGATGCTGTGAGATCTTAGTTTTCTATCACAGCACAAAATTATTTCATAAGCCTGATCCACCATCCACGGGCAATATTTGAAATCTGCAATGCCTTGCTTTTTCACAGGATGAAGATTCAGATAGACCCAGAAGAAACCACGAATCCATTTTGGCAATTTTCATTGCTGCATTTTACAACTACATTTTCCAGCTGCATTGACATTCTAGGACTCCCTCTATTTGAACATTTATTCTTAGATACCTGCCTAATGTGTGTAGCCAACTTCTTCCAATTACCAACATTTTCTCCAATATCTTAAACTCTCTAGCCACTACAGAAATATTTGTCTGTTCTGCAACTTAAATGACTTAAAGTTTGATGCTGTTACTTCTTGATGCCAAATTCGAGGGTGGGATTAATGGGAATGTACTATGTCCAGACGGTAACTTCTAGAGTCCATATTTGGAATAACTCCACAGAGACTGGTATCCTGTTACCAAGTCACTCTTTATTTACATGTGGAAAGTCCTTGACACTGCTCCAGGTCCCTCAGAGCCAGCTCTCAGAGTGTCAGAATGTCGGACATTCATGTTTATACCTGTCGCTAGGGTTTGGACCAAATTAACAGTCCTAACCAGGGAACTCATATTCTACTAGGCCCACCTGGCTGACCTTGTTACAATCACCACAATATTGATGTGTACAGACATGAAGAACTCAACAGTTACCTTTAATGGCCTGCTATTCTACAATTCTGTGAATGAGTAGGTTTGTCCTCAATGAGATTGACTTCAGTGAGGAGTGGGGGTTAACTATAAAGAGTTTAGATTTATTGGTCAGAAGTCACAAGTCAATTTATACACAAGATACACAAATAATTAACTTTTTTTTTCAAAAGTCAGAAGTTGACTTTCTCAAGAGATTGACTGTTACTTGAGTATTTGTGATAGCCAAATTTGTCAGTATAATGCTCTTTTTTGGATTGTGCTTTTTAACAAAATAATGTGAATAAAGTGGGGAGCAAGGTCGGTAAAAACGTACAAATTGAATTTGATATTTTTGGTATACTTCATGTCTTAATCTCATACTAAAATATGCCTAGTAAAAGTTAATCAAGAATTGCAAAACCTTGTTAATAATCATTTCTGAAAATTTCTGTTAGAATTGCCAACAGAAAAATAGAAACCATAATTCAATTATTTACTTATTCCCAAACTTAAGTAGGATTACATGGAATGCAGCATGGCATATATGGTTATATGGCCCAATGGTATCTGTATTTCAAATTAGCTTCCTCCCACACCACTGAACACTCTCATCCTTTCTACGTACCCCGCAATCCCCTTCTCAACATGAATGCATCAAGAATTCTCTTAAGTAATCTGCTTTGACTAATAAATTCTCAAAATTCTCTGGATCAATGCGCTTTGAATGTAACTAACCATGCCCACTCAGTCCTCCATAAGATATAGTGTCATACAGCATAGAGACAGGCTCTTCGGCCCATCATGTCTTTGTTGACCAACAAACACCAAAGTACACTAGTCCCATTTACCCGCACTCAGTCCATGGCCTGGTATGTCCTGGCATTTTAACTGTTCATTCAGATGCTTCTTAAATGTTGTGAGAGTACCTGCCTCCATACCCTCTCAAGCAATGATGAGTCTTTTATACACAAGGCTTTTGCTCAGTAGAATGAGTTCAGATTTCATGTTGCCCTCACTTGATTTAATTCTGAAGCAATGAGTTGCTGAACTTGGTAGATTCTCTGCAGGAATACCTATTCTTCAGGTTTGAGCAGATTTACTTTTTGATAAATCAAGTACCATTAAACATGATTTATATTAGTCTTTCAATTTTAAAGAAGAAGAAATGGACACAATAGAGCTCTGTTTTTGTAACCATGATCTATCATAATTGTAAGCAAGCTTCACATTTTTTTTTCTGAAGAAGAGTCTAGGCCCGAAATGTCAGCCTTCCTGCTCCTCTGATGCTGCTTGGCCTGCTGTGTTCATCCAGCTGTACACCTTGTTATTTCACATTGTGAAAATTGTTTTGAGATCAATACTGAACGTTTTACCCAAGGATGCAAGTTTTTGACTCCATATTGTTCTTGAACTCTACACAATCATATTCACAAGTATAATTTTGGAGAAAGCTGGACTCATCCCAGGCCATTGGCATATTCTGATGTTGCCCTAACCTTTGGCGTAATTTATATGAACCAACGTTTTCTGCAACTAATCACTGGTGCAAAACATAACCGCAAAATGACTAAATACTAATTAAACTAAGGCTCAAATAAATGCACCAGCCATTTTGTGTGTGAAATGTCAGCATAATGCATGTGCACAGTACAATTACAATATAGTTAAATATCACTTGCCTAGATAAGATTTCTTTTTCTTGTGTTAACATGTTGCAGCAGAATATTGGGAGCAGAATATTTGTTTTGGTAGCAGTAGACAGAAACAAGAAATGATAAGAATCGGGGGATGTGGAATCATCCTGTTAGAAAACACAGCAGCAAAGAATCATCTATTTGGCAGTAATATACAATAATTATTGTGTCATTTTTATTTCATGAGAGATTTGTTCACAGACATAAGCCATCAGTTATACACAGACTTGTAATATACCTTTTTTTTGATTGTAACTGAATTAACAATAGTTGTGAATTTCCCTGCAGTATTAACGTCCTGGCGCCTTCCAGGTTTAAAGGGGGGTGATTATATAGGAATCTCAGAATCAGCCATGTCTAACTCCATCCAAGATACAGAACAAGTGAGGGCTTCCCAAATCATTCATTCTCTGACAAAGGTGCAGTGTGTAACTATGTGTTAAGGTTTTAATCCTCAGGCAAGCTTCCAAGGAAAATGATATTGCTGATTACACGCATCCAGCAATTGGTATCTATCATCAAGATTGTTTGCCTGATTAAAATAGGAAAGGTCCCTGTGGTAGAGGTAAATAAACATTTTGACAAGAAAAAAGGATGATGTGGATGCATATCAACTACTCAGACTCAATACATTGAAACATTAGGCAAAATGTTATGCTGTCCTCCAGGTGGAGTGGGCCTATAAAATTCCCCTGATCATCTTCTCATCACTCTCGTTCTTGCCTGAAATGTCCCTGCAATTTTAAGGAGAGGCCTAGAGCAGCCCACCTACCCTTATTCTAAATGAGATTCTTAAGTGTGCACTTAAATTATGTTAAAGGGCCATTTCCCACCGGCTCTCAATCAGGAGGGAATCAGGAGCAGGATGTGTCGGGAAAGTGACCCTACTCAGACCTCTGGGAGAAGGGGATCTCTAACAATGCCCTTTCTATTTGAATGGCAACCTTTCCGCGCCAGGTTGGCCCTGCAAGTGCCCATTCACCCCAGACTTTCTATCCATACCATTATCCCATCTTACTCACATCCATAGGCCATGAGACTCCCATCACATGCCAGGGTCACATGATTTGATCAGGTTGATGAACATAATAAACAGTTCCTCATGTTGATGTGTATACTTTTCTTAGATTTGCGTGATAACCAATATTATACTAAAGGATCGTCTAGAAGTTCCAAAGCCCCACTGTGGATTTGGGAGGATTTTGTCAAACACAAGAAGTAGGCAATTAGGCAGAATGCCTGCCAGGATGTTCCCATTATGCTTTAATTGTTGAGGAATTATTTTTCTCCAGCATTGATGAATAACATTGATGTCTTAATATTTCAGATGTACAATGTAATATTTTGCATTTAACATGAGGTCTTTATTTAAGTGAACTTCAAGTATCTGCCTACAGTGACAGTGCCTCATGGTAGAAATCACACGACTATGGTACAAAACAAAGTTGCTGGAAAAGCTCAGCAGGTCTGGCAGCATCTGTGAAGGAAAAAAGAGTTAACGTTTCAGGCCCGGTTCTGAGGAAGGGTCACCGGACCCAAAACGTGAACTCTCTTTTTCCTTTACAGATGCTGCCAGACCTGTTGAGCTTTTCCAGCAACTTTGTTTTTGTTCCTGATTTACAGCATCCACAGTTCTTTTGGTTTTTACACAACTATAGTAGTCTGGGCAGAATTTGTGCATGATTGCATATCAATCCAAGAATCCCCCTAATAATACAAAAAAGTTGCATGAATTAGCACTGATATGAATTATGAAATACACACATAACTTTCCTCTTGTACTGGCATAAATAAACAAACCGCTGCAAATGCTGGAAATCTGAAATTAAAAAAAACCCAGAAAACGCTGACGAAACTCAGCATGTATGGCAGTATTTGTGCAGAGAAAAACAGAGTTAACTGATGAACTATTTTGATGAAGAGTCATCAGACTCG
The DNA here is from genome assembly GCF_021869965.1 of Rhincodon typus. NCBI lineage: Eukaryota > Metazoa > Chordata > Chondrichthyes > Orectolobiformes > Rhincodontidae > Rhincodon > Rhincodon typus. Next base: position 60,586,708 of record NC_063333.1, on the reverse strand, counting down.
AAACGTTATCTGTGCTCTCTCTCCACAGATAGGCGGTCACTCCTAAGGTGCAGGCTGCAGGTAGCTGGGTGACCACTGGAAGAGGTAGGGGGGGGGGGGGGGGGGGGGTGGGGGGGGGGGGGGTGCTAGCGGGGATGCAAGGCAGATGGTGCAGTGCTCCCCTGTGGCCATTCCCCTCAATAACAGGGATAACAAGGATACCACTTTGGATACTGTTGTGGGGCGTGACCTGTAAGGGGCTAGCAGCAGCAGTCAGGTCGGTGGCACTGTGACTGGCTCCGAGGCTCAGGGGAAAAGGGTCCAATCAGAGAGAGTGATACTGTCAGGAGACTCAGTTATGAAAGGGACAGACAGGAGAATCTTTGGCTGCAGAAGAGACACCAGGATGGTGTGTTGCCTCCCGGGTGCCAGGGTCAAGGATGTTTCTGAGCGGTCGCAGAACATTCTGAAGGGGGAGGGTGAACAACCAGAGGTCATTGTGTACTTCAGTACAAATGACATAGGTAGACAAAGGGATAGGGTCCTGTGAAATGAGTATAGGGAGTTAGGCAAGAAGTTAAAAAGCAGGACCTCAAGGGTAATGATCTCCGGATTGCTCCCAGTGCCATGCGCCAGTGAGGATAGAAACACAAAGATAAGCCAGATGAATGTGTGGCTGAAGAGCTGGTATAGGAAGCAGGGTTTCCAGTTCTTGCATCATTGGGATCACTTCTGGGTTAGAGGTGACCTGTACAAGAGAATGGATCGCACTTGAACTGTGGGGGCTCTAATATCCTCGTGGGGAGATTTGCTAGTGTTACCCGGGTGGGTTTAAATTAGTTTGGGAGGGGGGTGTGGGACACTGAATAAGAGACGGGCCATTGAGAAGTCAAGGGAAAATATATTAGCCATCAAGAGCAAGTTTACTATTCAGGATAGCTGGAAGTACAGTAAAGGGAGGGAAAAGACTTCTAGTTTAAAGTGCATTTATTTCTATGCACGCGGCCTGACTGGTAAGGCAGATAAGCTCAGAGCATGGATTGGATCTGGGGACTGGGATATTATAGCCATAACAGAAACATGGCTGGGAGAAGAGCAGGACTGGCAGCTCAATGTTCAAGGATACAGAAGCTATCGGCATGACAGAAGTACAAGTAAGCGAGGAGGGGGAGTTGCCCTGTTGATTAGGGAGGATATAACAAGAGTTCTTAGAGAAGATATTCTTAAGGAGTCATCAAATGAGACCATATGGTTAGAATTTAGAAACAAGAAGGGGATGGTCACTCTTTTGGGACTGTATTATAAACCCCCAAATAGCCAGCAGGTACTGGAGGAGCAGATGTGCAGAGAGATACCTGTAGGCATAATACAGTAATATTGGTTGGAGATTTTAATTTCCCCATATAATTGACTGGGCCACCAAGAGTGTAAATAGGGTGGAATTTGTCAAATATGTCCAAGAAAGTTTCCTAAATCAAAATGTAGAGGGCCCTACTCAGGAGAATGCAACACTAGACTTCCTCTTAGGAAACAAGGTCAGGTAAGTGACTGAAGTGTCAGTCAGAGAGCACTTTGGGTTCAGTGACCATAACTCTCTTGGTTTTAACATAGTTATGGAAAAAGACATTTAGGTCCACGGATTAAGGTGTTGAGTTGGAGTGGGACCAATTTTGGGGCCATTAGACAGGATCTAGCAGAGGTCAGTTGGGTGAGCCTGTTTGAATGAAAAGAAATGACTGGCAAGTGGGAGACTTTTAAAAATGTAATATCAAGAGTCCAGCCCCAGGGACAGTATGCCCCTGTTAGGGTGAAGGGAAAAGCTGGTAGGTTGAGAGATCCCTGGCTGACGAGGGATATTGTGGCTCTGGTCAGGAAAAAGGAAAAGGCATACATTGGGTTTAAGCTATCCGGCTCAAATGAATCCCCAGATGACTGTAAAAAGTGTAGGAGCACACTTAAAAGGAAAATCAGAAAAGCAAAAACAGGGTGTCCGATGGATATGGCCAATAAGCTTAAAGATAATCCCAAGAGGTTCTATAGCTATATTAAGAGTAAGACGGTGGCAAGGGAGAGAATAGGTCCCCATAAAGATCAGCATGGCCATCTATATGTGGAGCCACTGGAGATGTATATGATTTTTTAATGAATATTTCTCCTCAGTGTTTACTGAGGACAAAATTATAGGTGCTAAAGAAATAAGGGAAACAAGAGGGGATGTTTTGGACCGCATACATATTACCAGAGAGGAGGTGTTTGCAGCCTTAAAGCACATGAAGGTGGATAAATCCCCTGGGCCTGATCAAGTCCATCCTCGGATGTTGTGGGAGGTTCGAGAAGAAATTGCAGAGGCCCTTGCAGAGATTTTTGCTTCATCTTTAGCCGCTGGTGAAGGTCCAGAAGACCAGAGGGTGGCTAATGTTGTTCCATTGTTTAAGAAAGGTAGCAAAGACAAGCCAGGGAACTACAGGCCAATGAGCCTGACATCAGTGGTAGGCAAGGTATTGGAGAGGATACTGAGGGACAGGATCAACCAATATTTGGATAGTCAAGGTCTGATTAGGGATAGTCAGAGTGGATTTGTGCATGGGAAGTCATGTCTGACAAATCTTTTCGAGTTTCTCGAAGAGGTAACCAAGAGGATTGATGAGAATAGGGCAATGGATGTTATCTATATGGACTTTAGTAAGACCTTTGACAAGGTCCTACATGGCAGGCGAGTCATGAAGGTTAGCTCACATGGAATCCAGGGAGACCTAGCTAATTGGATTCAAAATTGACTCGATGGTAGGAAACAGAGAGTGATGGTTGAAGGTTGTTTCTCGGACTGGAAGCCTGTGACTAGTGGAGTGCCACAGGGGTCGGTGCTGGGACATTACTTATTTGTTATTTACATAAATAATCTGAATGTGAATGTACAAGGCATTATTAATAAGTTTGTGCAGGATACAAAAGTAGGAGGTATTGTTGATGGCAAGGAAGTTTATCAAAAATTACAGAGGGATATTGGTCAGGTGGGGAAACGAGCTGAGGATTGGCAAATGCAATTCAATACAGCTAAGAATGAGGTGTTGCACTTTGGAAATTCAAACCAAGGCAGGACTTACACAGTAAATGATAAAGTCCTGAGGAGTGCTGTGGAACAGAGGGACCTAGGAGTGCAAGTACATAGTTTGTTGAAAGCGGCATCACAGGTGGACAGGGTGGTGAAGAAGGCATTTAGCATGCTGGCCTACATCAATCAAGGCATCGAGTATAGGAGTTGGGATGTTACTTTAAAGTTGTATAAGTCGTTGGTAAGGCCGCACATGGAGTATTGTGTACAGTTTTGGTCACCCTGCTATAGGAAAGACTGGTTAAACTGGAAAGTGTGCAAAGAAGATTTATGAAGATGTTTCAGAGATAGTAGGAACTGCAGATGCTGGAGAATCTGAGATAACAAGGTGTAGAGCTGGATGAACACAGCAGGCCAAGCAGCATCAGAGGAGCAGGAAAGCTGATGTTTCGGGCCTAGACCCTTCTTCAGAAATGGGGGAGGGGAAGGGGATTCTGAAATAAATAGGGAGAGAGAGGGTGGCGGATAGAAGATAGATAAAGGAGAAGATAGGTGAAGAGGAGACAGACAGGTCAAAGATGCAGGGGTGGAGCCAGTAAAGGTGAGTGTAGGTGGGGAGTTAGGGAGGGGATTGGTCAGTCCAGGGAGGACGGACAGGTCAAGGGGGCGGGATGAGGCTAGTAGGTAGGAGATGGGGGTGGGGCTTGAGGTGGGAGGAGGGGATAAGTGGGAGGAAGGACAGGTTTGGGAGACGGGGACAAGCTGGGCTGGTTTTGGGATGCAGTCGGGGGAGGGGAGATTTTGAAGCTTGTGAAATCCACTTTGATACCATTGGGCTGCAGGGTTCCCAAGCGAAATATGAGGTGCTGTTCCTGCAACCTTCAGGTGGCATCATTGTGGCACTGCAGGAGGCCCAAGATGGACATGTCGTCTAAGGAGTGGGAGGGGGAGTTGAAATGGTTCGCGACTGGGAGGTGCAGTTGTTTATTGCGAACCGAGCGTAAGTGTTCCACAAAGCGGTCCCCAAGCCTCCGCTTGGTTTCCCCAATGTAGAGGAGGCCACATCTGGAACAGCAGATACAGTATACCATATTAGCAGATGTGCAGGTGAACATCTGCTTGATGTGGAAGGTCTTCTTGGGGCCTGGGATGGGGGTGAGGGGGGCGGTGTAGGGGCAGGTGTAGCACTTCCTGCGGTTGCAGGGAAAAGTGCCGGGTGTGGTGGGGCTGGAGGGGAGTGTGGAATGAGTCACGGAGAGAGTGGTCTCTCCGGAAAGCAGATAAAGGTGGGGAGGAAAAAATGTCTTTGGTGGTGGGGTCAGATTGCAGATGGCGGAAGTGTCGGAGGATGATGCGTTGGATCCGGAGGTTGGTGCGGTGATACGTGAGGACCAGGGGGATTCTGTTTTGGTTGTTATTGCGGGGAGGGGGTGTGAGGGATGAGTTGCGGGAAATGTAGGAGACATGGTCGAGGGCGTTCTTGCCCACTGAGGGGGGGATGTTGCGGTCCTTGAAAAACGAGGACATCTGAGATGTTTGGGAGTGGAAAGCCTCATCCTGGGAGCAGATGCGGCGGAGGCGAAGGAATTGGAAATAGGGGATGGCATTTTTGCAGGAAGCTGGGTGGGTGGAGGTGTATTCTCAGTAGCTGTGGGAGTTGGTAGGCTTGAAATGGATATCGGTTTCCAGGTGGTTGCCAGAGATGGAAACAGAGAGGTCCAGGAAGGAGAGAGAGGTATCAGAGATGGTCCAGGTGAACTTAAGGTTGGGGTGGAAGGTGTTGGTGAAGTGGATGAACTGTTCAAGCTCCTATTGGGAGCACGAGGCAGCGCCGATACAGTCATCGATGTAACGGAGGAAGAAGGTGATGTCTAGGGCCAGTGTAGCTATGGAAGAGGGATTGTTCATTGTAACCTACAAAGAGGCAGGCATAGCTTAGACCCATGCGGGTACCCATGGCCACCCCCTTTGTCTGTAGGAAGTGGGAGGAATTGAAAGAGAAGTTATTGAGGGTGAGGACGAGTTCAGCTAAGTGGATGAGGGTGTTAGTGAAGGGGGACTGGTCGGGCCTGCGGGACAGGAAGAAGCGGAGGGCCTTTAGGCAATCTGCATGGAGAATGCAAGTATATAGGGACTGGACATCCATGGTAAAGATGCGGTGTTGGGGACCAGGGAATCGGAAGTTTTGGAGGAGGTGGAAGACATGGGTGGTGTCACGGATGTAGGTGGGGAGTTGCTGGACCAAGCGGGATAAAATGGAGTCGAGATAAGTAGAGATACGTTCGGTGGGGCAGGAGCAGGCGAAGACAATGGGTTGGAGACAATGGGCAAGTGCTACACCTGCCCCTACACCTCCCCCCTCACCCCCATCCCAGGCCCCAAAAAAACCTTCCACATCAAGCAGATGTTCACCTTCACATCTGCTAATGTGGTCTACTGTATCCGCTGTTCCCGATGTGGCCTCCTCTACATTGGGGAAACCAAGCGGAGGCTTAGAGACCGCTTTGCGGAACACCTACGCTTGGTTCGCAACAAACAACTGCACCTCCCAGTCGTGGACCATTTCAGCTCCCCCTCCCACTCCTTGGACGGCATGTCCATCTTGGGCCTCCTGCAGTGCCACAACGATGCTACTCGAAGGTTGCAGGAACAGCACCTCATATTCCGCTTGGGAACCCTGTAGCCCAATGGTATCAATGTGGATTTCACAAGTTTCAAAATCTCCCCTCCCCCTACCGCATCCCAAAACCAGCCCAACTTGTCCCCGCCTCCCTAACCAGTCCTTCCGCCCACCTATCCCCTCCTCCCACCTCAAGCCCCACCCCCATCTCCTACCTACTAGCCTCACCCCGCCCCCTTGACCTGTCCGTCCTCCCTGGACTGACCTATCCCCTCCCTAACTCCCCACCTACACTCATGTTTACTGGCTCCATCCCTGCCTCTTTGACCTGTCTGTCTCCTCTCCACCTATCTTCTCCTTTATCCATCTTCTATCCGCCTCCCTCTCTCTCCCTATTTATTTCAGAATCCCCTTCCCCTCCCCCATTTCTGAAGAAGGGTCTAGGCCCGAAACGTCAGCTTTCCTGCTCCTTTGATGCTGCTTGGCCTGCTGTGTTCATCCAGCTCTACACCTTGTTATCTCTTATGAGGATGTTGCCAGCACTAGTAGGCCTGAATTATAGGGAGAGGTTGGCCAGGATAGGACTTTATTCCTTTGAACATAGGAGAATGGTGACCTTATTGTGGTGTATAAAGTCATGAGGAGCACAGATGAATGCATATAGTCTTTTTCCCAGGGATGGGGAATTGAAAACTAGAGGGCAGACGTTTAAGGTGAGAGTGAAAAGATTTAAGAAGGACCTGAGGGGCAACTTCTTCACACAGAGAGTGGTGCGCATATGGAATGGTCTGCCAGAGAAAGTGGTTGAGGCAGGTACAATAGCAACATTTCAAAAAAACATTTGGATAGCTACGTGGATGGGAAGGGTTTTGAGGGATATGGACCAAATGCAGGCCATTGGAACTAGCTGAGTGTGCATCTTGGGTCAGCATGGACCAGTTTGGGCCAAAGGGCCTATTTCCATTCTGTACAACTCTATGACAATATGACTGTATATTGCCAGACCTGCTGAGTTTCTCCAGTAATTTCTGATTTTGTAATGCAAGACTTAATCTGTTCTGCCACAGGTATGATCTTACTGCTCACTTTTGTACATGTTAATAGTTCAAAGTGTCAGCTTCTCCTCTCTCACTCAATACATGTATCCTCACTTATGCCTAATACAATCCTCTCCCTAATTAGGCCACTCTTTAACTGTACAATTAACAGGTTTCAATGAGTTGAATTAATAATGTTACATAGTGATCAATGGAATCTTTTTTCACTATGGCCCCTAATATAGATGGTGAACTGTTCATATGCAATGCTCATTTGGGATTAAGGCATACCTTCAAACCTTTATAAATTCTACTGTGTGTTTTGTGCAGCTTTTCAGAGAGATCTAGGGTGGAAAATATTTTGTAACAATCTCTTTGTAACAGTAATAAAAGTATCGCAGTTTGTGACTGTTCAAACTTGCTCAACAAGTTTGTTGAAATTTCATAATTCTACCATTCGGCACGGAAGAAATTTTGGTTTTGCTTATATCCCTGAAAATTGGAACAGGAGCTAGTAGGGAAAAAGCTGCAGCCATTTTCTCTTAACCTGTGTTTTAACTGAGGCTGGCCTTTTTGTTCTTCATTATTTGTCTATTTTAGTGGCAGCTTAAAGCTCTGCACATATTTGTGTCTCTGTCTGTCTGATTCTTCCAACTCTACAACACTTTCTTTATTGTCACTTCTGATATGATATTTCACATGTACAATGCTTCACTGTGTTCAGCACAATGTCTTTATTGAAATGATCTGAAGGTGGCGCTCCACAGGCTGCATCCTCCTAACTGTGGTCACATGATTACTGCAAACTAGAAAGGACATCTGTACATGATTGTATTTCAATCCAAACAACTAATACCCTTATGTAAAAGAGAAGAGCATTTTGTCCATTTGACTTTGTTCTACAGATGGTCTTCGTTGCTTCAAAAAGCTATGCATGTCATGACAGTCAGCACATTATCGGATCACCAACACTTTCTTTTGCCATCACTTGGTCTTCATTGTCCACATTTATCTTTGTCTGTCAGACATGAGCTGTTAGAATGTTGCCTGTGACCTTGGAATATTCTGCCAGGCAATGAGTTGCTTTTATTTCAGGCCGTCACATATTTCTGCATCATTTTGTTCAAAGCGGTCCGGCTAAAGTCAAAGCTCGAACCCAATGGTCAGGGCACAGACAATAAGGTGTAGAGCTGGATGAACACAGCAGGCCAATCAGCATCAGAGGAGCAGGAAAGCTGACATTTCGGGCCTAGACCCTTCTTCAGAAATGGGAGAGGGGAAGGGGGTTCTGAAATAAATAGGGGGAGAGGGGGAGACGGATAGAAGATGGATAAAGGAGAAGATAGGTGGAGAGAAGACAGACAGGTCAAGGAGGTGGGGATGGAGCCAGTAAAGGTGAGTGTAGGTAGGGAGTTGGGATGGGGGTTGGTCAGTTGGGAGGGAGGGGCGGGTAGATGGGAGGGAAGACGGACAGGTCAAGGAGGCGGGAATGAGGCTAGTAGGTAGGAAATGGGGGTGGGGGTTGGTCAGTGAGGTGGGAGGAGTGGATAGGTGGAAGAAAAGATGGACAGGTCAAAGAGGCGGAAATGAGCTGGGCTGATCTTGGGATGAGGTCGGGGGTGGGGAGATTTTGAAGCTTGTGAAGTCCACATTGACACCATTGGGCTGCAGGGTTCCTAAGTGGAATATGAGATGCTGTTCCTCCAACCTTCAGGTGGCATCGTTGTGGCACTGGAGGAGGCCTAGGATGGACATGTCGTCCAAGGAGTGGGAGGGGGAGTTGAAGTGGTGCGCATCTGGGAGGTGTAGTCATTTGTCACGAACCGAGTGTAGGTGTTCCACAAAGCGATCTCCAAGCCTCCGCTTGGTTTCCCTGATGTAGAGGAGGCCACATCGGGAACAGCGGAAACAATATACCACATTAGCAGATGTGCAGGTGAACATCGGTCTAATGTGGAAGATTTTCTTGGGACCTGGGATCGGGGAAGGGGGGAGGTGTAGGGGCAGGTGTAGCACTTCCTGCGGTTGCAGGGAAAAGTGCCGGGGGTGGTGGGGCTGGAGGGGAGTGTGGAACGGACGAGGGAGTCACGGAGCGAGCAGTCCCTCCGGAAGGCAGATAAGGGTGGGGAGGGAAAAATGTCCTTGGTAGTGGGGTCAGATTGCAGATGGCAGAAGTGGCGGAGGATGATGCGTTGAATCCGGAGGTTGGTGGAGTGGTACGTGAGGACAAGGGGAATTCTGTCTTTGTTGTTATTGCGGGGAGGGGGTGTGAGGAATGAGATGGAAACACAAGAGATGCGGTCGAGGGCGTTTTCGAACACTGTGGAGGGGAAATTGCAGTCCTTGAAAAATAAGGACGTCTGGGATGTCCGGGAGTGGAATGCCTCATCTTGGGAGCAGATGCAGTGGAGGCAAAGGAATTGGGAATAGGGGATGGCATTCTTGCAGGAAGATGGGTGAGAGAAGGTGTATTCCAGGTAGCTGTGGGAGTCGGTAGGCTTGAAATGGATATCAGTTTCCAGGTGGTTGCTGGAGATGGAAACAGAGAGGTCCAGGAAGGAGAGAGAGGTATCAGATTGACAGGTCACAGGCCAAAGGTCAGGTCACAGGTCAGGACACAGTTTGAGTTTATATCATTCCACCATTCTGAAATTGAATTGGATGCGTGAAGTTTATTATGAGCTGTGTTTGGAATTCTTTTTTTCAGTAAGACAGCTTTAGTACTGAGGCTTGATTTTCTCCTCTTTAGATATTTGATTCTTGCGATATCTTGGAACTAGATGGATACTTATCACCAATTAGTCAAAACAATGATCTGTTCAATAGACATCTAACCTCTTCATGGACCAAGTGAAACAGACGTCACTTAGATCTTTGACTTAACTGATGCTGCAATCTCGGGAGGTGTCTCTGCTTTGACTTGAGATACAATCCTGTGGTTTTGTATTTGTCATTCTGATGGAAGAGGGTTTTTCCTTATAATGAGGTCATGCTGAGCAGTATAATTCCATTTGCTTTTCCCGTGGCAATTTTCCCAAAAGCTTGCCTCCAAGTATCAGTGTCACAGTCAATGATGACATTACTATCCCCCAGAGGGTAGGTCCTTTCTTCTCTTGAGATGAGTGTGAAGACTTCATCAAAGTCCACATAGAACTTTTGCAATTATATCAAGGTAAAAACGACATGTCATAAGTGCTGCTGTAATTTGATTACAGCGGTAGGTGAAGTGTCATGAACCATTCACTAATATAAGACCAGAAGAAATAGGAACAGAAGTAGGCTATTAGGCCCCTCGAGCCTGCTACACCATTCAATAGGATCATGGCTGATCTGACACTCCTCATGTCCGCTTTCATGCCTTTCTCCATAACCCATGAAAGTTCTGGCAATGCATTCCATATCTTATCCCTGGTGGATGCAAGGGTTGCTATCAGACTTTCCTATCCAGTAAAAGCTGCCTTTTCCTTCACCTGTCCCTTTCCAGGAAGATAGCTATGACAAGAGCCGTGATGTCAATTTGCAGTCTTGATAATTCACTTGATATGATTGCAGCCCTTCCTTCTGGTCAGTAACTCTTGGATTTATTCATGATCATTCTAATATCCCAAGTTGGGAGATATGGTGTTTTCTTTCTCTGACCATAAAGGTAGTGATCATGCAGGAGAAAGTGTGACCATCTATTTGTACGGCACCATTTCTACCTCTTTTCCCAAGTGGTGTGACCAGAGGGAACCCTGAAAAGGAACATTCAACCATAGATGCTACAGGCCAATGACACCTCAGTCCCACACAGAACCTCCACACATCCATCACCTATGTGCAGATTTTTGACTAGAAACTAGTTGGACTGCAGCAGCATCTCTTTGTATGCCTGCGTTCCTAAACACTGACTATTGCCAAATACTCTAGTTTTGTTTTTGAAATTGTTAAACATGGTGGTAGATTTCCAAACATGTCGGAAACATCACAGGCCAAGTAAAGATGGGTTGAACTCTTATTTCATAAATCTTCTGCTCCTGATTTTTGTAGCTGGAAATCCCATCTTGTTCAATGTTATTCCAGCCCTTTGGAAACTCATGGTTCCAACTTCAGTTAAGTTATACTGCTTAAAATGATTGTTGAAAACATTTCGGCAGCCATGCATATTAGGACCCCACTTGATATGTTGTGCTGAAGATAGAAGCAGAAAATATTTCTGTTGAAAAATATGTGAAGAAGAAAGAAAGATACACCTTCATTTCTATACCAATAACAACAATCTCAAAATATCCTAAAGAGCTTCATACTTAATGAAGTGCATACTTTTAAAGTATTGTCATGTAGAAAATACTGCAGCCAATTTGTATAAAGAATGCCCCACCAACAGCAAAGATCAGATGATGATCAGATATAATTAGGTCACTGGGAAGACTTGCCCTGCTCTTCTTCAAAGCAGTACCATGAATTGTTTCTATTGTCTGTTCTCTCAGGTCAGGGTCTTGGCTTTCATTCAAATGTTTGCACCTTCTGCCTAGTGTAGTATGCCCCTAGTACTGCATTTGAGTATAGATTTTGGAACTCAAAACACTGTAGGTGGATGTGAACCCGCAACCTGACAGATTAACTAAAGTTCTACTAACTGAACCACAGGTACTCACTACTGAAATGGTTAAAACAATGATTTGCTAAATGGATTGATTTGACTAGTGTGTCTGGAATGCTAATAAGACTATTGTACTTTAAACAATGTTGGCCACAGTTCAGCGCACTGAAGGTCACAAAGATTGTTGCAAAGGTTGGCAGTGTATGCATCCAGTTTATAGTGGGAATAATATTTTGGAAAAAAACATTAAAGCAGACTCTGGGAATGAGTAGTACATTGTTCGGAGAATGTGGCCCAAAAGTTTTATTATTAGCTTTAAGAATTTGTACTTCATTTATTGTCAACTCAGTAATCTGTAACTTACACAAAACTCTCCTTATCCTGTCATCATGTCACTTTACTGGATCTGTGGTTGATAATGTCATTCATTTGGCCTATCATGCTATCTGTGCCTTTTAGTGTGTTGGACAGCATTTGTTGGAAAATCTTTGTTGTGGATGTGATTCCCAAAGGCATACAGTTCAAGCAATAACATCTGTGAAGGGTTATAAGGTGGTTAGCAGTTTGGTGTCCACATCGAGGACTTGTCCAGCTTGGTGAAGATCTTGCTCTTTTCAAATTTACCTAAGCTCTTGTCTACAGATGCCATTTGATGTATCTCCTTTTGTGTGTTGAACCAACACAAATTCTAATATATTTACTCAGTTAAGTTTCTGGCACTGTAGCAGAGCACCACACGGTCAGTTATATGATAGACAAAATAATCCGCTGTTTGAGCATGGTATCTTTCTCATTTTTTTTTTGAAGTGAGTATGGGGCCTTCCTGGACATGAAGAAACAGATTGTTTCATATGATGCACAATTTTCAGTTTCCCTAAGCCTCCAAGAGTTTTGGAATTGGTGTTTAAATTTATTTGCTGATGTCCGTCTGATTATTGTTTCCACTTTAAGGTGGCGACCTATGCATGCTCTTTGTTAAGCAGTGAACATGACTGGTTGTGGATAACATATAAAGATTTTCAATGATTTCTGTCATTGTGTTTTGACATTGTCTGAAGATGATCTTTGAATGAGAACTCCTTCTGGGCCTTCAAATTGACAGATGCAGGTTACAGGATGAACTTTTCCAGCTATTTTATTCCATCTCACATACCACTGACTCCAGCTCCTCAGTTCCATTTATATTGTAGGCAATGTCAATTGACTGTGATGTTAGCACCCGAAAATTGAGAAGCACTGTCTGTAAGTTCCAAAAAAATAGTAATATGCTGTGTCAAGCTGCCTTTAAAAGCAGTGGTCTGTGAGTTTTTTTGAATACAATCTTTATTAAATGATCCACCGTTACTGCAACAATGCAGTCAATAGTGTTGGTTAGAGGCCTTCTTCCTGCTTATTGACCGCCTTCATACCATTACACAGCGTTTATGATATGGCAGTTGGTGCCTTTTTTGTGCAATGGTGCTGCCATGGTGTCCTGTCAGTTCTGCACTCTCTAGAGCATCCCCATCCTTGGGCAGCCTATGCGGCAACTTTGTCTTTTGGAAAGATCTGGAAGTCTGTTTTACTTGTTAGCCTGGTCCAGTGATCGGATTGGTCTTAAATTCCTTTCCCGCTCTCCTCACCACAGCCCCCCCACCGCACAATACTGTTGTTCTCTCCAAGCTTCTCCCTCTTCTTCAGGAACATTGCTGGGTTGGCCTGACCCTTCACTGCTGCATTGTACTCCCACTGAACTTGACTTCAGGACCTCCTGATCCAGTTCTGTGGATCTGGTCACTGCTTTCTACCGTGTGGTAGGATCACATCTAGAAATGTTGATAGTAGTTAGTTCCCAACGCTGTCTGTCAACGAACATCAACAACCTTTATTAAGTACGATGATATTCAAGAAATGGTGAAAGGTTTAGGTTTAGGTTTTATTGTCACATGTACTCAAGTACAAGGTATAAGAGTACTGTGAAACACGTACATTGCTGCCACACATGGAGCCATCTTGGTTGCAAAGTACTTAGGTACAAAAACTTAGTTGCAGAAGTAGAAAAATTATAAAATAAATTGAAAGGTTCAACACTACAGTCAATTTAGTATAAAAGTAGAAAAATAAAGAAATGAAATTAAAAAGTCAAACATTACGGTCTTTTCTTAACCCATGTGCCAGCAGACACTTTAAGCTGGGTTTTACCCAAAAGGGCTCGCTCTCCCCTAAGCTGGGCATGTTTGCATCTGCACTGGGCTAAAACACTCCTGTGCTTGCCAGCCGCCTTTGCCACCGACTGCCACTGCCACTTACAAGGCTTCGTCCCCCACTGCCGCTTCGTTGCCCCCTCTTCATGACCATCGCCGCTGCCAACCGGGCTCACGCTAGTCACCAGCCACTGCCGCGCTCCGTTGCCATGTTAGCCATTGTGCTGCAGAGTCCAGCTCTGGTAGCGCTCTGGATATTGATGAAGACGCAATGCCACCAAACGTGACCCACTGCCTCTTGGCTAACCGTCAAAGTTCCCGAGTCACTGTTGTTGTCATTGCCTCATGATCGAGCTCTAAAAACTAAAGAACTAAAAGAAAGAAAGAAAAAGCCAGAAAAGAAGAAAGAAGAAGAGAGATAAGTGGTCAGAGTGGATAAGCTCCAGTGAGGTGCCCTACTTCGTTGCCACGTTGCTCAGAAGTGTAGCTGACCGCTTTGGAACACCATAGACTTGACTTCCAGTGCCACGTAATCTTGCAGCATTATAACACAGCTCCGTATGAACATCTTCCATTCCTAACAGTGGTGTAAAGACCACAGGGTACAGATGCAGAACTAGGCCATTTGGCCCATCGAATTTGTTCCACCATTCAATCATGGCCGATATGTTTCTCAACCCCATTCTCCCGTCTTCTCCCTGTGACACTTCATTTTCATTTTTTTCTTTATTCCTGTAAGGTATAGTTGACCCTTTATTTCACACAACAGAAGAACTTGAGAGTCCAAACATGTATAAATGCACACTGATCACCCAAAGTAAAACAATGCAACTCTTTGTGACCCACATATCTTTCATAATATTAATAATCTTATTATCTCAATCAATTTATTAATCTTAATAAATTAAAGCCTTGGCTATTGCCTTCCACAATTCATACCTAGTCCCAGAGTCAGAAACAATCCTGTCCGATGTAACATTTGGTCATCTAAGTCTGGACTTAGCTTTTTAAATTTATATCCATTTCCAGCTGGTTATTTGTCCAGCTCTGTCTTTCTTTACGTGGAAGAATTAAGCTACAGAGCATCAGTTATTGTTGCTGGGGTCACTTTTACATATCCATTACTCTATGGGGAATAATATTTTTATAATACTTACTTATAAAGCGTTTCAAATTTTGCTGTTTCTTTATGCTTGTTGTTTTTTTTCCTGTTCTGTACACACAGTCTAGACAAAATAATTTGCTTATTATCTCTGATTCTGAATGTTTTAAATATCTGGATGATGCTGAGTCAGAAGGTCGGAGGTTCAAATCCCACTCCAATGCTTGAGAACAAAAATCAAGGCTGACACTCCAGTGCTACGATGCTGGAGAGCTGCATTGTGGGAGGTGCCATCTTTTTAATGGCATGTCAAACCAGGTGTTGTCTGCCCTCTCAGGAAGGCATGACTGATCCCACGACACTACTCCGAAGAATAACAAAGACGTTATCCTAGCCTTCTGACCGATATTTATCCTTCAATTAATATCGTAAAACTGATTTCTGGGAGATTGCTTTGTGCAATATATCCTCCAATCCAAGCATGACTATACTTCAAATGTGGTTCATTGACTGCAAAACACTGCGATATATGAATGCAAGGTTTTCTATTTTTTTAATGACAATCCTTCACAATCATTTTTCTTCTGGTGAAATTAAGGTCATGTTTTGCTTACCATAAATGTAACTGTTGTGGAACACTAATTTGATAAACTATGACAGAAGAATAACAAAATAAAGGTAGGAACATCAATCACATGTGTCTTGCTTCAGGCTCAGGTCATATCAAGATCCTGTGTTAGTTCAATTCATTTTTTAAATTAATTCATGGATGTGGGCACCAGTAGCTAGGCCCATCCTTAGCCAGTTAACAGCCATCCACATTGCTGTGGGTCTGGAGTCACACGTAGGACAGACCAGATAAGGATAGCAGATTTCCTTCCCTAAAGGACAACAGTGAACCAGACTATCTTCATGATAATTGATTAGCAATTATATGGTCACTGTTGTAGGATTGAGTAAAAATTCCCATCTACTAAAACACTGGACCAGACCCTGGGCTTTCCCAAATCAAAAATAATAGGCAGAAAAGCCCTGGACTGAGACTGCAGAAAATATACAGCAGAGCCAGCAGAGTGAGGATTTCTGTCTGGGACTATTATTCAAGCTTGGAATTCCAATTTACACCTCCTCTCTAAAAGAGCAATCAACCAAACATCACAGGCACCTGTTATACTGCAGGCTACACAGCACAGACAATATGGGGCCGACAGGGATACTGACATTCAACTTCAATCGAAATCCATTCGCACATACTCTGAATGATCGAGCAACCAATTGATTTCAGAAGGAATGCCAGAAATGCAATGGAAAGCATAGGTTTGGTGTGAAGATAAGAGGCCCACAATCAGTATAATTGCAGGCCCCAATCTCACCTGAAGGGGTTAGTTCCAGTTCTATTTCCAGGAGTTATCCCAACAGCTATTTTCTGAGACCAATTCCCAAGAACAATTCCAGGAGCATTCTGACAGCAATCCAAGAACTATCCAAGAGCTTCTGAGAAAGAGCTAATGACATAGGCCTGTTCCAAACTGGGGGAATCAATGACAACTGTAAGGGAGGGAATTCCAGGATTTTGATCCAGTGACACTGAAGGAACAGCGATAAATTTCCAACTCAGGATGTTGAGTGGCTTGGAGGGCAATTTACGGGTGTTGGTGCTCCCATATATTTTGCTGTTTGAGGATCTTTGGTGAATTTCTGCAGTACATCTTGTAGATAGTATACATTGCTGCTATGAGTGTCAGTATTGGAGGGAATGGATGCTTGTGGATGTGGTGCCAATCAAGCGGGCTGCTTTGTCCTGGATGGTGTCAGTTTTCTTGAGTTTCGTTGGAGCTGCACCCATCCAGGCAAGGGGGGAGTATTCCATCACACTCCTGACTCGTGCTTTTATAGTTGATGGGCAGGGTTTGGGGAGAACTTGTTGCCCATCCCTAATTGTCCTGAAAACATGATAGCGAGTCACCTTCTTCAATTGCTGCAGTCCATGTGGATAGATATAAAAACTTTTAGGAAGGGACTTCCAGGATCTTGATTCATTGACCTGAGTCCAAGTCAGGATGGTGAGTGGTTTAAAGAGGAACTTTGAAGTGGTTGTGTTCCTATGTATCTGCTGCCCTTGTCCTGGATGGTAGGGAGATAAGAGCTGTTAAGGGAAACTTTGTGAGTTGCTGCTGTGTATCTTTTAGATCGAATACACAGCTGCCACTGTGCATTTGATGGTAAAGGAAGTAAATTTTTAAAATGATGGCTTGTGTGTGAACCAAGTGTACTGCATTCTCCTGGATAGTGTTGAGCTTCTGGCGTGTTATTGGGAGTCTATTCATTTAGAAGGGTGGAGAGTTTTATTTTACACTTCTGACTTTTCCATTTTAGATGGTAAAATTGTTTGGGGATTAAATGAGTGATTCATGACTGAATTTGCAACCTCTGACCGACTCTTGTAGTCACAGCATTTAGATAGTTAATCCCATTAACGTTACGGTCAATGGTAACTCCCAAGATGTTGTAAGTGGAGGTTTAGCAATTGTAATGTTATATTAAGATGGTTGGATTCACTCTTGTTGGTTATTGCACAGCCCTTTGGTGGGTAAATCTGGATGTTGTCCAAGTCTTGCTCTATTGACAGTATCCGAGAAATTACAATTTGTCACAAATTAGCAAATGCCCCACTTTTGATCTTATGAGGGAAGGTAGGTCATTAATGAGCAACAGAAGATGTTGGGCCTACAACACTACTCTGTGGAACTCTTGCAGTTATGTCCGGTGACAGAGATAATTAGCGTCCAGCAACCACAACCATCTTCCTTTGTGAAAGGTATGAATCTAACCAGTGAAAATATTCTTCTCAGTGGAAAGATTCTCTACATCCAGAAGATCATCAAACGCCATTTCCGCCGCTTCCAGCAAGATGCCAACACCAAACGTATTCCCCTCCCCTCCCTTGTCTGCCGTCTGCAGGACCATTCCCTCTGGGACACCCTGGTCCACACTTCCTTCACCCCCAACAACACCCCCCACCCCCCACAGCCCTTCAGCACATTCCCCTGTAACCAGCGAAGGTGCAACACCTGCCCATTTACCTCCTCTCTCCCCAGTATCCAAGGGCCCAAACATGCCTTCAAGGGGAGGTGATGGCCTAATGGTATTATCACTGGACTGTTAATCCAGAGACCCAGATAATGTTCTGGGGATCTGGGTTCGAATCCCGCCATAGCAGATGGTGGAATTTGAATTCAATAAATATATGGAATTAAGATCTAGTAATGGCCATGAATCCATTGTCAATTGCCAGAAAAACCCATCTGGTTCACTAATGTCCTTTAGGGAAGGAAACTGCCATCCTTACCTGGTCTGGCCGACACGTGACTTCAGACCCACAGCCCCCATGGCAATTAGGGATGGGCAATAAGTCTTGCCTGGCCACTTACGCCCTCATCCTGTTAATGAATTAAAAAAAATATATACTTTCCAGGTGAAGCAACATTTCACCTGCACTTCCCAGAATCTAGTCTACTGCATTCGCTGCTCACAATGTGGTCTCCTCTACATTGGGGAAACGAAGCGTAGACTGGGTGACTGCTTCACAGAACATCTACGTTCTGCTCGCAAAAAGAAGGGTCTAGGCCCGAAACGTCAGCCTCTCTGCTCCTATGATGCTGCTTGGCCTGCTGTGTTCATCCAGCCCTGCACCTTGTTGTCTCGGATTCTCCAGCATCTGCAGTTCCTACTATCCCTGAACTACCTGTTGCCTGTCACTTCAATGCACCACCCTGCTCCCTGGCCGATAGCTCTGTCTCTGACTTGCTGCAGTGTTCCAGCGAAGCACAATGCAAGCTGGAAGAACAACAACTCATTTTCCACTTGGGGACCCTACAGCCCTTTGGACTCAATATCAAGTTCAATAATTTTAGGGCCTAAACTCTTCCATGTCCCAGCCCCCTACCCCACCCACCCAGGCCTTGTTATCACATAGCCTGCCATTACACTACCCGCTGTTGTTAGTCACTAATAGTCCCCATTAGCAATTATTCACCCTCCCAGCCTGATCGTTATCAACACCTTTGTCTGTCCAACTGTTCTTCTCTCTCTTTAGGCTCTGTCCTATCATTTACTCCCTACCCCACCCACCCTCCCTATTTTCTGCATATAAACTGACGTTTCACTAGCCACCACCAGTTCTGAGGAAGGGTCACTGGACCTGAAATGTTAACTCTGTTTTTTCCTTCACAGATGCTACCAGATCTGCTGAGCTTTTCCAACAACTTCTGTTTCTGTGTTGAAAGATTCTGCTGGTTCCCATTGATTCCAGTTACGCTAGAGTTCTTTGATTCATTTGGTGTTCCTGACAGCAGTTAATGCTGAATACCTCTGACACTGAAAATAACTCAAAGAAATTGACACAAACATGCAGTTATAATATTATATATTTTTGTAATGAAAGCTAATCTATCTTTAAAATGTACAGGACAAAATGCTTCCTAGAAGTCACCTTTCTGAATTTGGATTTTATTAGAACCAGATTTACCGCTCTCAAACATAAATCACAAGGTATCTTTGAATTTCAGTGAACATTTCTAAGGGTAAATCCATACTTCTTGATATTAGTTCCCCTGAGGGAATAACTCTTCCTTTCTTATGAACTTGACAGGATGACAGCCTTTCAAGCCAATGGCTGAGGATAGTTAATGATTTCAACTACAAGAAAATGGATTGGCTTATAACTCACACTCAGGTACCCAACTCCTAATACGGAAATATGATTCAGCAGTTTTGGAAGAGCAACCATTTTAAGTTTTGATCTGTATAAGAATCTAACAGTGAGCAATTATTTTCTGCTGAGGCCATGAGAGAAACATCTTGAAGCCATCAATGCTTCTCAACAGGGAGACTGGAGCAGGGTATCTAGGACCGCAGTACCTCAAGCAGCAGTGCTGTGAAAGGAAAACATAGCAGTCTTCACTATGGTCAGGAATTGTTGTGCTCAGACCATCTGTGGAAAAAACCTTCAACTTTCCACTGCAGAATCCATCTCATCTGCTAACTTCCGACTTCATGTTTCAACACTAATGTTCCGAAGGATAATTTTCAGGCAACTCAGGCCTGCAATAATAATAGAGGCTGATCTCATTTTCATCTTCATCTATAATTTTTATCATTAGATTAAAGAATCTAATTATTCTCTAGTGCCTCTCTGTTTAAATAATATTCTGTTTTTCTATTCTTTCTGTCAAAGTGGGCAACCATACGATTTCCAAAATTTTTGCCTACTCCTAACTGTAGGATATTGAATGATCTTATTGAAATTGGAGCTGGCTTGAAGGGCCAATTTCTGATGATCTTGCATTCCTAAATCATTGACTTCAAAATAAACCATGATATCTGACTGTTCCTATTCACCTTCCAAAATGTTTTCCACCAACTCCACTCTAATACTGAAAGGTTAAATTGAATTTCTCAGTTATGGATTTAAAATATCCATTGTTCTTATTAGGGATTACGTTGTTGCCTTTTGCAGACTCTTTGGGCAGAATTTAATGCTGATCCTTAAAGCGAGTTTGGAGGCAGGGCATTTACTTGTGTATAAGGGCGATGAGTGGGGACTCCTGCCAGCTTCCTACCCCTGCTCCTTGCTTCAGCCTGGTACGGGAAGGAATCATGTCATAGAATCCCTACAGTGTGGAAACAGGTCCTTCAGCCCAACAAGTCCACACCAACCCACCCCCCTATAAAGCACCTAATCTACACATCCCCGAACACCATAGGCAATTTAACATGGCCAATCCACCTAGCCTGCACATCTTTGGACTGTGGGAGGAAACCGGAGCACCCGGAGGAAACCCATGCAGACATGTGGAAAATGTGCAAACTCCATACAAACAGTCACCTAAGGATGGAATTGAACCCGGGTCCCTGGCACTGTGAGGTAGCAGTGCTAACCACTGAGCCACCATGCAGAAGGCTCATGGACGATTTTGCCCTGTTGCCAAGTGAGGCCCTTAAGTGAGCAATTAATGAGCAATTAATGTAGGGGCCTCATCTTGCTGCCGTTGGTAAGCAAAAGCGAATAATGAGAAAGAAAAGAACTTGGTAGTTCATGAATGAAATATATAAAGGTTGAGGGAGAGAGGATCTTGAACATCACTCGGGCATTAAATAAATTGCACTAGTCTTAGCCAGCTGTTTACACCATGTCTGATTTTCATTTTATATGTTCAATAACAATTTACTTTGTGTTCACTTGTGATTCTGAATATTTTTGTTTTAAAAGAAAATTTGAGGAAAAGACTTGCTTGATTCAATATTGCAACCATGTCTTTTGAGGCTACAAAATTAGCATTTACAAATCTGCTATAAACCTTGAACAAAGGAAACCTTCCCCATTGTGCAGCATAGTGTGAATTACATCAAAGTAATGGATTTAAAGAGTTCAATTGGTTCCATAAACAATGGAAATAAAACATAAGCAGTTGATTGCCTGAATTGAGCCCTTGTGTTTTTCCTGATCAGGCTGTTGATGCAAAATGATGTGTGGAAATGCAGAACATAATATATTTGCTGGTGAAGGACAACATATTTCTTGCTGCTAGTGCAATATAAAATCCACTTTGCTTACGAAAATTATCAAGATCCCAAGAAACATTTTAGTAAGCTGTGATTTTATTTAAAAATGTCTTTGCAATTGACCTTTTTTTAAAAAAACGCTTGAGTTTAAACTTAATTTTTTTTCATAAACAATGAAGTATTTTTTCTATTTGACTGTCGAACATGTATTAACTAACTGGAACTGAATGAACAAACAAAAAGTTCATTTTCTCTTCTCCCTTTATCCATCTGAAGATCCTACAGTAAGTTAATGGAGGGGAGGGTGGCACAGTGGAGGTTTAGTGCCTCTAAGTCAGAAGCTTTGGAGCTGAGTTCCATTGCAAGACTTCAGCCTTGAAAGGTATATTTGCAACCTGTTGATAATTTGATACACTTTTCACAGGCAGTAAGAGCAAAATAGTTTCTCAGTCAGCGATGCTTGGTGCAGAGGGCCACCCCTCAAACTACAGCCTGTGGTGGCAGGTTAGCAATTGGTCCCAACAGAATGTCGCCATGGAAACCAAAGTAAACATGTATTTTGTCAGTCTCATGCTCCATTGGACTAAAGAAGAACAAGAGAAAGTCAGTAGATGTAGTAAGTAGCACATCGGCACATGTAACATTTGTTCAAGAGAGGAAATTCTCTCTCCCTTACTTGTTCTCCCACCCAACATATGCCTACCTTCCCAACATCCCACTTTCAAAAACAAAAGTGAGGTTCTACTTTGGAAGTTAGGTGTGAATTTATATTGTGCTCTGGCAACCAGCAAGAAATGAATACATGTCTGAGGAGTTGTGAGGCAGTCATACATGCAACCACAGTGAGGCACTTCCTGAAATACTGTATTATTTTGGTATGTTCCAGTCAAATGCCAGTAAAAATAGTTACCACCCTTATAGAAGTAATATTGCTTTAAAGCCGACCTGCTATTCTTGGTCCTTCAGACTTAGATCAAAGATCAAGTGTATAAAATTTTGGATAAATTAATAGCTTTTGAGTGCAAGGTAATTGGTTTGTAGCACTGTGGGCTTTAACAGTCTTCAAAATTGGATTGAACATCTGGTAGTAATTAAACTCTTATCCTTAACTTTGTCAGATTGTTTCAAACATTTAGTTTGAACTAGTCTAATCGAAGATGAAAGCTATATCACTGAACAACATCACATCTCTTATGTTCTACAAAGTCGTTCTATTCAAAGATCTGAAATATTTCATAGCATTCTTTTTGTTGATGGAAACCATGTTGTGGATGATGAAAAGCTGGAATAGAAACTCTCAGAAAATTTAAACTTTTCTTATTTTTTTCATTAAGTACAGCTATTTAGGTTGTAATATTTCTTGTGCCTCTGGTCATTTTGGCATAAGTATTGTTAAGTAAAGGTCTTTTTTATATAGTATACATATATGTAATAGCTTTGTTATTCAATTTACTATTTTACGGCATAAGTTGATCCATATGTTACTTTTCAAAGCAGGTTGCTGGCTGCGACAAAACGCACTTATTGGAACATTAAAGTGGAATGCTTTGTTTGGATTGGCATAAGATACAGAACATTATCATCTGCCAGGTTGAGATGGAATGCTTAAGTTGGAGTGGATGTTAGTGCTAGAATGTCAGCCATTTAAATGAAATATTCTCTTGTAATGGAAGAAACAGCTTTAATCAGCTTCACTTAGACGTGAGAGGGAAATGGGTTTTGATGATCAAAGGAAAGCTTAATCAACTATAAACACACTCTTAGAATAATGGAAACATTACACAGTAAGCCATTGCATTTTAGATCAAGCATCTAATGCATAATAAACATGAAGGTGATCCATGTTATGTTTATTGTTATATTCTACATTCTCCTTCACAGTTTTTCAGACTATTATTACTTTACTTCATTCAAATATTAATAAAGCAGAACTGGTGGATCATTTCAGGTCAGAAATGCTACAAATAGATTTGTATACTACGGTAGAAACGAGCTAAGAGTGAGGACGGTTTTTCAATACAAAATTGGCCAATCCAAATGATTGTGAACTGCTTAAAGTACAAAATGTTTATATCGTCTCCTGGAGTTTCTGCAGTGGCTCTTCCTGTCTGAACTGCGATGAAGGGTTGGTGGCAACCTTATACAAATGATATAACATGAAGATCAGTAGAGCTAGTTTAGAGCCTTTGATTTTATTTTTCATATAGTTATAGCTTCCAATGGATGACATTTACCATTTGAGATTTGATATGACTGAAGAGTTGGGATAACCACATCTGTTGATCTAGGCAACAATTCAGCAGTTGGTTTGGCAGTACCTGTGCAAATTGTGGTGAGTGACAAGCTTCCCATCAATTACCTGTACATTTCAAAAACTAGAACTTAAAGCAATAATGATTGACAAGAGCATTAAGAGAATTTTATTTCAAAGCTCGTACGATGCTATTCTATACACAAGATAAAAACAAGATGACAGGATTGATTAACAGGCATCATTGCATGCACAGAATGATTTTAAAACAAAACTGTAAAAGTCAGGTGAATATGTGACCACGCGTCATTGGATGGTTATGAACATGCCTGACTACTCAGTTACAGCTATGATTATAATGCACCACATATTCCAATGATATTTGGGATCCTTGTGGACAAGAAAGATGGTTTAAAAAATACACTCCTACCACTCATTGATACTTTCAATCAAGAATCTGTTCCACATGCATTCATCAGAGGTAAGCAATGGTCTAATGGTTCAAGAAGACAGCTCACCACCACCTTCTCAAGAGCTGCTAGACATGTGCAATAGACTCTGTCTCAGCCAGTGATGCTTCCATCCCATTAATGTGGAGTATCCGGTGTTAGACTGGGATGGATAAGGTCAGAAATCACACGACACCAGGAGAAAGTCCAACAGGTTTATTTGAAAACACAAGCTTTCGGAGCCTTGCTTATTCTTCAGGTGTTAGTGAGAGAGGTGGCATCAGACACAGAATTTATAAGTAAAAGATCAAAGGGTCACACAACTGATGAGGATGTATCAAACAATCCTAAGATGCTGTTAAGTCTTTAATCAGTTAGAAGATTTTAATTAATTAATATGTATATGTAAAAACCCAAATTCCTTTCAAGTCACTGCCCTGAGAGAACTAAAGGTTTTATTAATGTAAAGAAAAGGTGACACCTAACGTGCATTGTCTGACCTAAAATAATTTCTGATCTTGTACATCCCATTAATGAATAAAAATGGAAGTCGGGTGCTAGGTGGGTAGGGTGACAGGTAAGTGATAGAGGGCTTAATGTAGGGCAGGGATGATGGGGAAATTGAAAGGGAACTGGGGATGTAATAGTTTGGGGAATGTGCAGTTGGGGAGGTCAACAGTGGTGAATCAGAGGGCTGGGGTCAGTTTAATAGTTATCAAGATGTGAGGGTAGGTTTTTCATTCTTTAACATTTCATCAAAAAAGTAAGAACTAGGAGCAAGAGTAGGCAATTCAGCCTCTTGAGCCTGCTTTGTTATTCAATACAATCATGGCGGATCTCAGCTCAGCCTCAATTCCACTTTCCTGTCCATTCTCCATAACCTCCAATCCATTACTAACTAAAAACCTGTCTATCTCCTCCTTAAATTTACTTAATGTCCTGGTTGCTTCCATACTCCAAACAATGAATTCCACAGATTTATGACCCTTCCAGAAAAGTCATTTCACATGATCTCTGTATGACGTGAATAGTGATGTTCCAAACACAGACCCATGTGGAAATCCACTAGTCATCAGCTGCCATCCTAAAAATGGCCTCTTTATCTCCACTCTCTGCCTTCTGTCTGTCAGCCAATCGCTATCTATGCCAGTACCTTGCCCCTAGCTGAATGGACACATCTAATTTAGCAGCCTCCTGTGCAGCACCTTGCCAAAGACCTACTGGAGATCCAAATAGATCTATTCAGTTCATCTGCCATTTCTTTGTTCCCCATTACTACTTCCGCAGACTCATTTTCCAGTTGTCCAATGTTCACTTTTGCCTCTCTCTTTCTTGTTAACCTATCTAAAAAAAAGACATTCAATTTTCTTTTATATTACAAGCTGAGTCACATATTTCATCTTCTCCCCCATTATTGCTTTTTCATCATCCTGTGCTGGTTTTTAAAAGCTTTCCATTCTTCTGGCTTCCTGATCATCTTTGTATGTTTTCTCTTTTGTATTTGTAACATGCCTAACTTCTTTTGTCAGCCCTGATTGCCTCATCCTCCCCTGAGTATGCTTCTTCATCTTTGGGATGAATTTCTGCTGTGCCTCCTGAATTACTCCTAGAAACTCCTGCCATTGCTGCTCCACCATCTTTCCTGCTAGTCTCCCCTCCAAATCAACTCTGGCCAGCACCTCCCTCATGTCTTTGCAGTTATCTTTACTCAATTGTAATAAGGTTACATCTGATTCCAGCTTGTCCATCTCAAACTGCAGGGTGAATTTTATCATATTTTAGTCACAATCCCCAACTTAAGCTCTCAAATCAAGTCTGCCTTATTACATGTCACCAAATCCAGAACTGCCTGTCCCCTAGTGGATTCTATGTCAAGCTGCTCCAAAAAAAATCTTGTGGACATTCCACAAATTCCTTTTCTTGGGACCTTTTACCAGTCTGATTTTCTCAGCCCATCTGCATATTGAAGTCCCCTATGGTTATTGTAATAGTGTGTTTCCTACATGCCTTTCTATCTTCTGATTTATTGTCATCCCCACATCTTGACTACTGCTAGGAGACCTGTACGTAACTCCCATCATTGTCTTTTCACCTTTGTAATTCCTCAAATCTACACACACAGATTCTATGTCTTCCAACTATATATCACTTCTTGCCATCAATTTAGTTTCATTTCTTCTTAACAAGGCAACCCCACCCCTCTGCCTGTCATTTCGATAGGATGTGTATCCTTGGATATTTAGTTCCCAGCCCTGAACCCCGAGCAGCCACGTCTCTGTGAAACCCACAACATTGTACCTGCTAATTTCAATCTGCGCTACAAGTTTATTTATATTGTTTTGTGTACTGCGTGCATTTAAGTACAACACGCTCGGCCCTGTGATAACTGCCCCCTTCTCACAGTTGTCCTCTTATCTGCAGTGCCTGAAGTTAGATTCCTGACCCTTTCCATTCCATCTCTCCTTTTCCTATTTCTGGAAACTTTAATAACCTCTGCTGAACCCTTTCCCCATAACTTTTTCCATAATTTTCCATGCAACTGAAGCTAACACTCATCCCCATCTATTTATTTTAAAGCCCTTTTCCACAGCCCTAGTTATGCAATTTGCCAGGACTCCGATCTCAGCATGAGTCAGGTAGAATTCAACCATTGGAACAAGTCCCTCCGTCCCCAGTACTGGATCTGATGTCCCATGAATTCAAATCTGTTTCTCCCACACCAATCTTTGAGCCATGCATTTACCCCTTTAATCTCCTTGACCCAGTGCCAATTAGCTTATAGTTGAGGTAGGAATCCAGGGATTGATACCTTATTGTTCTGCTTTTCAATTTCGACCCGAGCTGCTCATATCCCCTCAGCAGAAACTTTTTCTGCTTTCTACCCATATCATTGGTGCCTACGTGGAACACGACAACTGGATCTTACCCCTCCCATTCTAAAGTCCCCTGTAGCCCAGATGAGATACCTGAAACCCAGGCACCATGTAGGCTACAAGACAACAAGGTGCAGGGCTGGATGAACAC
>NC_063333.1:60535431-60559465 GCF_021869965.1 Rhincodon typus | reverse complement strand
ATAGGAGCAGAGAGGCTGACGTTTCGGGCCTAGACCCTTCATCAGAATGTCGAAACGTCAGCCTCTCTGCTCCTATGATGCTGCTTGGCCTGCCGTGTTCATCCAGCCCTGCACCTTGTTGTCTCGGATTCTCCAGCATCTGCAGTTCCTACTAACCATGTAGGCTACAGAGCCTTTGGGATTCTTGATCCTGGCCACAGAAAATATCGTCTATTCCCCTGACTGCATAATCCCCAGTTAAAACTAAATTTCTCTCTTCTCTGCCCCCCACCCCCTTGAATGGTTCCCTGTACCATGGTACTATGGTCAGTTTGCTTACCCTCCCTACAGCCCTCACTCTCAAGAGTGAGCAAGAATCTCACACCTGTTAGACAAGTTCAAGGGCTGATATTACTTCAGCACTATCTCCTGGATTCCTCTACCTGTCTCATTCATAGTCATACCCTCCTGTCCCTCACCGCTGACTAAATTTGATGTAGTTAGTTTAAGGGGTGTGACCACCTCCTGGAACACAGTGTCCAGGTAAATCTCCTCCTCCGTGAAGTGTCACAGTGTTCGAAGCTCAGACTCTAGCTCATCATCTCTGAGCCAAAGTTCCTCAAGCAATCAACACTTGCTACAGATGTGGTCACTATGAGCCACTATGGGATCCACATGCACCCACATCATGCAGGCACAACACATCGCCTGGCCCTGCATCTCTTTTTTTTATTTAGTTCTTAATTTGATTTTTTAAAGTTCCTATTGATATTTTTTTAGTTTGTAACCTGTACATATTTCTATTCACCTTCAAACTGAAAGTAACCTATCATAGGTAGTCAAATTAGTAGCTATTAATGTTTTCCTGTGATGTCACTTGTTTATGCTGGGCTCTCGATTCTGAGCTTCAATTTATTCTGTTCAAAAAACACTTACAAAAGATGAGCCAAAAAATCATGGAAAAAGCACTTCCCTCTGCACCAAAATCCCACTTAGCCTCTTAATTCACCGAACTGCATAATCACTCTGGTTATGTTTCATTCTGGAAGTAGTCTCTCCTTCCTGACAGTGTGCGGCTGTGGAGGAGAGGATTGAGTTGTTATCTGTGCATGTAATGACTCAGAAAGCTGATGTCTTATTGATACTTTAATAAGAGTGAGTGTTGTGACTTTGGAGAGGATGCATAAAAGACTGAAGTTTCAGGGATGAGGGACTTCATTAGTATAGATTGGAGAAGCTCAGGCTGTTTTCCTTTAAGTAGTAAAGGTTAAAAGGAGATATATGGAGGAGCTAAAAACCATGAAAGGTCTAGATTGAGCAAATAGATTGAGAGAGCAACTCTTTCCATTGACAGAAGGGTGAGAACAAAAGGACACTGATTTAAGATGAATGGCAAAAGAACCAATGGCAACATGAGGAAAACATTTTATGCAGTTTGTATTAGACTGTCTTAGAAGTAATAGAGGCCAATTCAATCAAGGCTTTCAAAAATTAATTGGATTACTTATCTGAAATGAGAAAAAAATGTAGGGCTATAGGGAAAAGGCAGGAGAGTGGGAGTGAGTGAGGTGTTTTTTTCAATAAGTTGGTATGACAATAACAGAACTAATACATGTTTTCTATGTTAGCCATGTGTGCTTTGATTGTCTTCAGCTCTTTGGTTAAATTTTTGCTGATGCTTCATCTTGAACTAGGCAATTTTCATTTTTGTCAGTGGTAATTTATCATTGTCTTCCACTCCTAAGTCTACGTTAGCTAGCACAGGAATCAAACTTACAGTGTGCTGTATTGGTGTTATTCTGAACCATTATTAGCCACCTGGCCAACTTAGCTGACTCACTGTTGGTCCTACTGGGAAATTTCTTTATACTTCTTTGTGGCAGCAATATTTATTATTTAATAATTTAGGGACCCTTTTTAGTTGCTGATCATTTATAGAATTAAAATGCTTTACTAGCTCTGTAATCAGCCATATCACAAATTTTATTTTTGTTTCTTCAGAACCTTGAACATATATTACAGCAGACTCCTGTTTTGTCAAGGACAAAACTCCCTTTTCATTCCAATACTTGGGTCTAGCCAATTCCCTTCTTTGGTTTTATCAACAAACACACTCCATTGAGCTTTCTATCAATGTGTATAAAAATTTAGGAAAATTATAATCTGAAAGTAGTGCTCACATTAATTCCTTCTTTTCTCTTCCCACGCCTCGTGGCACATAATAAACCAGACAAACTAAGTACTTATGTCTGTTCTCATAGTTAATTTTTCCTGAAACAAGTTGTGAGCTTGTAACCAGAATATATAGCTTGATGCCATCAAACATGACTCATCAGGAAACTATTTTACTGTCTGTCATTGATGCATTAGAAGAGTTCACAGTGTTATGATCAACCTGTTTGGTCATGTTAATAACACCCATTCGTGACCATCAAGTCTTGTATTAAGGTTCAAGCCTGGAGCTCTTGGCTCAGAGTCAAGGACATTAATTGTTGTGCCACAAGACCACCCCATTATATGACTTACTAGGGGGTAAATACCATTAACAATCAGAACTGTTGACTGGAATATGTAAATAATTGTATTGATTCTAGTTCTTCTCAGTAATAGAAGACATATATAAATTGTGTATAGCTGAACTATTCACATTTTTTTACAAAGACTTATTTCATGTAGGGATACAATGGAGTAGAACTGAAATAATGCCCACAACCATCTGACTATGAGGCAAGAGTACTCCAAATGAGCTGTAGCTGACACATTGGTCCAGATTATATGGTCATGTCCCAGCATGGGGTTGAAGCTATGATCTGACTCAGAGGTGAGAGTGCTACCATTGAAGGAAGACAATATTTAAAGTGGGGCCCTGCTCATCTCAGAACCGCAGAATGATAGAATTACTATTGCGCAGAAGGAGGACATGCTGATTATTGTATCTGCCCTGATATTCTGAGCATTTTGACATATTGCCAAACTCCTGCTTTTTACACATAACCCTGCACATTGTTCCTGTTTAAACATTTATCTAATACCCTCTTGTTTACCTCAGTTGAACCTGTCTCAATTACACTTCCAGGCAGTGAGTTCTTGACCCTAACTTCTCTAAAGATTTTTCACCTCGCATTTGTTTCTTTTGCAAAACACCTTAAATCTGTTTCCTCTGGTTCTCAATCTTCTTACAATCAGGAATAGTTTAACACTATCTACTCTATCCAGACCCTTCATGATTTTGAAAACTTATATCAGATCTCCTCTTAGCCTTCTCCTACCCAAGGAAACCAACCCCAACATTTCCAATCTATTCTCAGAATTAAAGTTTCTCATCCTTGGAACTGGTCTCATGAACTTGTTTTGCATGCCAGTATGGTTAGTTCCTTCCCAAAGTGTGGCACCCATACCTGTACAAAATCCCTGCTCTTGTACTGTATGCCCCTATTAATGAAACCTGGAATATTTATACTCTTTATTCACTGCTGCCACTAGCTGTCCTGCCACCTTTAATGATTTAAGTACATATACGGCCAACTGTTCTTCTGCACACCTTTTAAAATAGTTGCCTTTAGTTTACACTGTCTCTTCATGTTCTTTCTACCAAAATGAATCATCTAGCACTGCTCTGTATTGAATTGTATTTGCCATCTATCTGCATATTCTACCAACATGTCAATGTCCTTTTGAAGTTCTATTTGTCCTCCTTAATTTATAATTCTGCCAAACTGGTTGACCACAATTTTAAATAGCAAATGACAAGGACACCGGCTCTAAGTTTTTAAATCTTTAAATTTACAGGTTGTGTTTAATGTTGTAGTAGGGATCCGATTTCTCACTTTAATGAGAGTAGCTTCCCTCGCTTTTAAGCAGTTTTTAATGAGGTAGCTTCCCAACCAGGCTATACTTGACACAGTCCATGATAATGTCCAAAAGAGGAACAGGTGTTGATGTAAATGGTTTCTATTTGCTTGTGAGCCAGAAGCTCTTGATCTCTTGCCTTTCTATTATGACAATACTATGGCTTTCAGAGTTGTATTTTGTCCTGTCTTTTTTTTTGAAGAAATGTTTTAAGGCAGAATTGTCCAGCTGTCAATTAAAAGACAAAAAAGTAAACAGCTTGTGACACCTTGGGTGTTTTTTAAAAATAAGAAAAATAGAAGCAGCCTAAATGGGTGGGGCAAGCTCCCACAAAACCAGGATTTTTAGTTTTTAGTTTTCAGTCACAGTTGTTGCTGGGACTTGAGGCTGGGTGGAAGCTGCAGTACGTCTCTCCCTATTATTCTGTCTCTCAGAGCTTTCTCTTGATGTTTTTATTCCTGGACTGGAGTTACAAGTGAGACAATCTGTTTGACTGAATTTGCCTTTTTCCAAGGGCGTGTTTGTGGGATGTTACTATATTTGAATAGATACTGTTTAGTAGTTAAATAATCTATTATTTTGTTAAGTTTTCCAATTGAGTTAAGTTTTATTGTATTTTAACTACAGTCTATGAATAAAGTGCATTTCGCTTCAAATCTGGTAGTTTGACCAATCGACTTGCATCCGGAACTTGGCAGAAAACTTGGCACTTATCTTTAAAATAATAAAAAGCTAGGGTCTAGGTTATCTTCTGAATATTTTGAGGGGATTTAGTCTGGTCCATATCACCATGAACTGGGTCCCTCTCTCCATGAACTATGTGACTGCTGGTGAGTGGTTCCTAGCAAACTTTACATCCAAAATTTTGATTTGACCTGTTGGCAAGGCGACAAAACCTCATGCTAGGCATAAGTTTGATCTTGAAAATGAAAATTAGCGACTCTAAGCAGAATTCAGCTCATCAGCACCTTCCAAACCCATGGTCGCTTCCATCTAGAAAGACAAGGACAGCAGATACATGGGAACACAACTACCTGCAAGTTCTTCACCAAGCCACTCACCATCCTGAGCTGGAAATTTATCACCATTCCTTCATTGGTCAAAATCCTGGATTTCCCTCCCTAAGGGTATTATGGGTCAACTCACAGCATGTAGACTACAGCAGTTCAAAAGGGAGCTCACATCACCTTCTCAAGGGCAACTAGGAATGGGCAATAAATACTGGCCGGCCAGCTATGCCCACATCCCATGAGAGAATTTTTAAAAATTTAGTAATGGAGAGATTGTAGAAGGCTAAACAAATCACAATGGGCACTACGAGTCTTCGGGCTCAACCTGGTCATCAGGTCCCCCTTTTTATCCTCCATGTCTGTTTCCACCTGGCACTCCCTGGAAAGCCCACCACTAATGATTCCCCAAATATTCCCACCCACAATCTGGCATTATGACTGACACTCTTATCGTTACCCCTGAGCACTATCACAACTGCTTAGTCCTGCCTACCAATTCGGTACACATTCCCTTGTCATGGCCTTGGTGGTAATAACTGCCTATAACTCCCACTCCCACAGCATTCCATGTCTTCCCATGCACTACTAGCACCACCCCACCTTTTATGCTTGTACCATTTCCATGCCTCGGATGCCCAGCATTGAATTCCTCCACTTCCCTGCCACAACAGTGTCCCCTGATACAACCATTCCACTTTGTCATTTATTGAGCTTACCTCCAGGATTGACTGTAGTGTAACCCCTTGACTAACTTAGATGGACAGATCCAACTGATGAGAAACTAGACCCCTGACCATTCTCTGTACAGATCTCTGACTAAAGATCTGCAAATCCCATAACATGCACTGGTCCTGCTGGACTGTCTGTGGCCCAATCCCCTGACTATAGTGAGACAGAGTCCCTGACCCTGACCACTCCAAGCAGATGATTGACCATCTCTAAGCTCATTGACTGTGAGGAGTCACCCCTATTGATTGACTGCATTGCGACCTTTGACTGATGGCAGCACCCCCATGAGTTAACTAAAAGAGTACATCCCTTCTGTTTTGAGATCTGGTCATTTGATTGATGCATAATGTGATATGTTTGCTGCAGGGTCATGCTGTAGGTATGAGACTGATGCAGCACGTTTCAGTACAGCTGAATATCCAACCCATTGACGGCCATGGCTGTCAGCAGCCATTAAACTGCCCAACTCTGTGTCTGGGCTGAACTGCAGGGCAACACAAAAGTATTATAAGCCTTTAAGGTCTTGCTAAGTGGGCATATTGCGAAAGGCAAGGTGAGGAAAGGTAAGGCGAGGAAAGTCAAGGATGCTGTGAGCATTCAGGTAGGTGCAAAGTGAGCGTGAGCTAAGAGAGTAAGCAAGAATCCCTGATATGTTCCCTGGTCAAATCCTTGAGCTGGGTGCCTGTCCCTGGGTGTGAAGTGTCCTTGTAGCAGCATTGGAAATGAGAGGTGCCAGTGAGCTCCAAAGTGAAGCACTGAAGTGTAAAAGTGTACTATAAGTGAATCAGGAATGCAGTGAAGCTGGTATGTGTTGGATGCTATCCGTTGTGGAGGTAGGTTTTGTGCAGGAGCTGCCCATGAACTGAGTTCTGAGATGTTTACTACTACTCAAGATGAAGGTCTGGAGGAACTAGTGACAAGCTTGAGATGGCACGATCCACACTCAGAATTTCATATTGGGACTTCTCAGCACCTAGTTTATATCTGGTGGATGGCAGTGTAGGAGCTTGAATATTAGTGAGCCAAGATTAGGTAGAAATGAGGGTTATTGGTGTATGATAATCCATGGTCTCTAACAGCTCAGGAGCGAGATTCTCTTCTCAATGTCTGGACTTGGGTTGGAAAACATGATGTTTTGATCTTGAAATCAAGAAGGGATTGTTTGATAATTCGCCAAATTTTCCAAAATGCCCACATTGTTAAGGGCCTGGGAAGATTCCACCCCTCCTTAGATCTGGGCGCTAGTGCCAGTGTTCAGAGAGTTGTTTCACAGACTAGTCAAACTATAACATGACATTGTCATACTCAAGGAATAATACTTTGCCATTAATGTTCTGGGCAATAGCACCATCATTCCTAATTACGTCCTGTCCATCAACAGGATAGACACAGCAGGTGAAATATTGACATTTAGTTGGGGGGCAATTGACCCAGAAATCCTCAATATTGTCTCTTGACCACATGACATCTCAAGTATCAGGGCAAATACAAACAAGGAAACAGCCTACTGATTAATATGCACTGCACCCCACCCCCACTAAGGCTGATGAAACACCACCACTTCAAGTCGAACACTATTTGTCAGGAGATTGATGGTGGTAAAGGTGTAGAATGCACCCTGGTGGGGGACTTCAGTGTTCATCACTAAGAAATGCCCAGCACAACCACTATTCGACTGAGCTGGTCAAGTTCTAAAGGATGTAGTTGATAGGCCGTGTCAGCAGCAGATGGTGAAGGAACCAATAAGAGGGAAAAACATACTTGACCTCATCCTCATCAATGAACCTGCTGCAGATACATGTGTCCACGACAGTATCGGCAAAAGTCCTTGTGGAGACAAAGTCCCATCTTCATTGTATTGCATGACACTACCCCTGTGCTAAATGGGATAGACTTTGAACAAATATAACAACTCAAGTCTGGGCATCCATGAGACACTATGGACAGCAGCAGAATTGTACACAAACACAATCTGCAATCTCATGACCCAGGATATCCTCAACTCTACCATTACCATCAAATCAGGAGATCAACCCTGGTTCAATAAAAGATGCAGGATGAACTGTCAGAAACAGCACCAGGCATATCCAAAAATGAGCTGTCAACCTAGTGAAATTATAACACTGGACTACATCCAGGCAAAACAGCATAAAAAGCAAGTGATCGGACTAAAGATTTCACAACTAATGGATCAGATGTAAACTTTGCAATCCTGCCATACTAACTCATGAAAGGTGGTGGAAAATTTTTAAAAAAACTCGCTGCAGGAGGCTTCATAAATATCCCATATGCAACATATGCAACAGATTTCAGCCAGAAGTGCAAATTGGATGATCCATTTCAGCCTGTTTGGAGACATACAATAGGAAGATGGATGTGGTTGTTGGAGGTCAGTCAGCTACTCTCGAGGATAGGGACTTCTCAGGAATTCCTTAGGGTCATGTCCCAGGCCCAATCACCTTAAAATGTTTCATCAATGACCTCTCCTCCATCAGAAGGTCGAAAGTGGAGACGTTCACTAAAGATTGCATAATGTTGCGACTCCCCGGATATTGAAGCAGTCCACATTCAAATAAAGTCATAGAGTCGTACAGCATGGAAATAGACTCTTCAGTCCAACCAGTCCACACTCGGCATGTTCCCAAACTAAACTAGTTCCACCTGCTCGCACTAACATTCAGACTTGTGCTGACAAATAGTGAGTTACATTTGTGTCACATAAGTGCCAAACAATCACTATCTTCAACAAGACAGAATCTAATTGTTTCCTGTTAACATTCTATGGCATTTCCATCACTATCATTTAACTCTGTTTTTCTCTTAACGTATGCTGCGTGACCTGATGAGTATTTCCAGCATTTTCTGTTTTTATTTGAGGAAGCCAAACCCTCTGGAATGTTGGTAATTGAACAGTTCAGAGAAAGTTCACTTATAGATACCTG
The DNA here is from genome assembly GCF_021869965.1 of Rhincodon typus. Classification (NCBI taxonomy): domain Eukaryota; kingdom Metazoa; phylum Chordata; class Chondrichthyes; order Orectolobiformes; family Rhincodontidae; genus Rhincodon; species Rhincodon typus. The sequence continues at coordinate 60,550,956 of NC_063333.1, read as the reverse complement.
AGATGAAAAGATTATCACATAAGGAAGAGTTGGACAAGTTAGAAAACGAGAGGTGAACTTATTAAAACATATTTGACCCTGAGGGCAGTTAACAGAGAAGATGTTGAAAGAAAGTTTCCCTTAGTGGGAGAGACCAGAAACAGAAGACACAATTCAAAAAAAGGGTTTCCCACTTAAAATGTGGATGAGAACATTTTGTTTTCTCTCCCAGGCCTGTGAGTCTGTGGAGCACACTTTTTCATGTTATATGAAAGCAATTGTAACCTAGTTACACAAGTTATGAAATGGTGCCAATGAACTCTGTAAACAGCACATAAGTTAAGGGTGGCACGGTGGCTCAATGGTTAGCACTGCTGTCTCACAGCACCTGGGACCTGGTTTTGATTCCACCCTTGGGTGAGGGTCTGTGTGGAGTTTGCACATTCTCCCCGTGTCTGCGTGGGTTTCCTCCGGGTGCTCCGGTTTCCTCCCACAGTCCAAAGATGTGCAGGCTAGGTTGATTGGTCATGCTAAATTGCCCCGTAGTGTTCAGGGATGTGTAGATTAGGTGCGTTATAGGGGTTCTGGATGGGATGCTTTGTGGATCGGTGTGGACTTGTTGGGCCAAATGGCCTGTTTCCACACTGTAGGGATTCTATGATCAATGATGATTGCCAGCAATGTAGGAATTATCTTGGAACGGTCGCAGCAAAAGTTAAGATTATAAACTTACTAATTTCAAAATCCTTCTAACAGCTCATGGCAAACAACTATGATATTTTGTGTCTAATTCAGTATTTTCTGGTGGGCAAGTCTGGGATCAGACCATCCATCAGCCCATAAATCTGTTCCAGTTAAAAAATAATGCATTTTACTCTTCCTGTGTGCACACTGACATGCTGCAGGCACAAGCAATGACTCCAACTGCTTCCGTTTTCCTCTGCACCAAAATTGACCATCGCTATCCTTCAGTCTATTTCATGGGATGGTATTAAGGTACGGGCAACCAACTGTGAAATACTGAAGGAAGATTTGAAGAGAAGATTAATGTCAGGATGGGATTGAGTGATTTAACGGATAAGACGCTGATGTATACAAGTCTCGGTTCTAAACTTGAATTCAGAAAGAACAATTCCATAAAAATCAATGAGATGAAACTTTACTCAATCTACTGGAAGTATGTAACATGTTTTACCAGAATTAACCCTGTTCTGATTAGATTTAATTCATAATGAGTGTCAAAAATGGAAGGATCTTATTCCCTAATAAAAGTACCAGTTATTTTATCAGCATTTGAAAATGAATATGGGACTCCTCTTTCTCCCAAATGAATTGTATATTATTGTATATTGGGTTTGATTCCTGGCTAAAGGTGAATTAGATCATTTCAACAGTAATTTAGATAATATAACATTGCACCGATAACAGTAGAATGTAGGCTAAATGCTATTAGAGGAAAATATTAATATTTCTACTTGAAGTTCAAGAGACTGACATGACCGTTTTCAAATATGAAGTATCAGATTACAACATATATTACCATTATCATATTAAATATGTCAACTACAGAATACAGAATGAGACAAACACATGAAAAAGAAATATACCCGGAAAAGTAGAAAAATTAATTAGCTCCATGGTGATGTTAGCAGTGATACCTTTTCATTATTCTTCAATAAATTGTGGGTGTCACTGGCTAGACCAGCATTTATTGCCCATCACCAATTGCCCTTAGAAGATGACAGGGAACAATCTTCCAAAGTTGCTACATTTCAAACAGTATACTTAATGCTTTGGGAAGGCACTTCCAGGATTTTGACCCTAGCGGCAGTGAAGGAAGGGGAATATACTTCCAACACACACACACATATACTTCCAAGACAGGATGGAGTATAGCTTGACAGAAACATGAAGTGTTCCCATGTGTCTGCTGTCCCTGTCCTTCTGGGTGGATGTTGCAGGTTTGGAAGTTCCTATCTAAGCAGGCTCGGTGAATTGCTGCAGTGCATCTTGTATACAATATACTGTATGTTGGTGGTGGAGAAAATAAATAATTAAGCTTGATGAGATATAATCTGTTTTCTCCTTGGTTTCAAGTTTCTTAACTGTTGGAGCTACAGTCATCCAGGCAAGTGGAAAGAATCCCATCACATCCATGATTTGTGCCTTTTAGATGGTGAACTGACTTTAGGAAGTCAGGAGGGGAGTTGTTCATTGCAGGATTCCCAGCCTCTGACTTTCCCTTTAGAGCCACAGTATTCATGTGGTTAGTTTCAATTCAGTTTCTGATCCATTGTATCCCAGCATGTTGATAGTGGGGGATTAAGCGATGATAAAGCCATTGAATGTTAAAGGGAGATGTTAAAGGGAGATTGCCCTTTGATGGAAATAACATTGGTTTGGTTGAGTGGTGTGACTGTTAATTGTGAATGTTGTCGAAGTCTTGCTGCATATGGAATGTTTTGGTATCTGAAGCGACATGAATGGTTCTGAACATTGTGCAATCTTGAGCAAAGATCCCCACTTCTGACCTTATGATGGAGCAGCTGTAGACTGGATCTAGTACACTATTCCAAGGATCTGCAGCAGTAATGTGCCCAGACTGAGATAGTTGGGCTTGGGGATTTAACTACTTTCAGACCTGTGAAAGCACGAATATAGCCTCCTTCTCAATGCTAATTTATTCAAGTCCCATCATAGACTCCCTCCCTGATTTCTATACCTGCACCATCCTTCTCTGTAGTGAATACAGATGCAAAGTACTCATTTAAAACCTCAGCTATTCCACCTCCAAACACAGATTGTCAATTTGGTCTCTAATGGACACTATTCTTTCCCTGGTTATTCTCTTGCCCCTGATATACAAACACCTTTGCATTTTCCTCAATGCTACTCATCATTGTTTTTCATTTCTCCTGATTTTGGAATTTCTGTTCACAGTTGCTTTTCCTTGCTTCTTCCTCCAATCTTCTGTGGTTGAGTTACCATGCTGCCATTGACCCGGCTGTGGCTGTATCCCCCAAAGAATTTCAGTATTCAAAACAGAAAACCAATCAGCAAGCAAGATAGACTGCCTGCTTAGTTCTCTTACACTGTCTTGTGGTCACCTATTCCCCCTCTGCCTGCACACTCCTAACCTGTGATGTGACTGCCTCCCTAAATGTGCTATCTATGTAATTCACAATCTTTCAAATGCACAACAGTGACTCCGGCCAACTGTTGGGTTCCAAAGTCTGGAGCTCAAGCTCCTACAGTCAGATGTGTTGGTTTAAAATACAGAATGTCCATGTCTTTTCACAGAGAGGAAGATGTACGGTCCACTTGGCTGAGCTGACCAAACTACTTATTAAAATTAGAATTCGTAGACGAACCTACCAATTATTCAGCAATCAGATTCTTTCCCAGCTCAATGCATATTTCTGAATTTCTGCTGGCTGTCGCTCCACTCTCATTCAGTTTCTCGATTGCAGAAGCTGACAATATTAGAAAAATAAAGGAGCACCCCTCTCCCCTCTTCACTGATCTTGCTCATTCATTAAACTCTCAGGTTTACTCTCTGTTTCAGCTGCACTCTGCAAAAAAGAAAATTGTTACAAAGTGCAGAATCATTTTGGGGTCTGTTTGATGTAGGCTATGGTGAGATTTGTGACAGATTCAGGTTAAAAGTCTATTAAGACTGATTTCAACATCTGGAGCATTTTGCTCCATCTTTTACACTTTTGTTGACTTGCAAGACAAGTTTCTTTCTTATCAGTGGCAACTTGTTAACTAAGGAGGATTAGAGCTTGTTAACAGCTCAACTCACCTTGTTAATGGTCAGCTTGCTATCTCATCAACATGTCAAACAAGTTAGAAGTTGAGAAAGTTTGGTGTGAGAATCAGGTACCTGGCAACTTCAGTTTACTACAGGTAGTGAGGAACATCCATATTGATCAGTATCAGACAGCACCTCAGAATATGATCCATGGGCACCAGCCATACACATTCCCTGTTTATGAACATTGGCATCTGAGACTCAAATGAACATCATGGCACCACTTCAATCCATGATTTACAAGGCACACCTTGGGAATGTGATGGACTACTGCCCACTTTCTTGGATAGGTGCAGCTCCACAATATTCAAGAGGCTTGACACCATCCAGGACAAAGCAGTCATCTTGACTAGCACCGCATACTCAAACATTCGCACTACCACCACGAATACATATTACCATCTGAAAGATAGACTACAGAAATTCAACAAGGCTCCTTAAACAGTATCTTCCATGCCTTCAACCTGCACCATCTAGAAAGACAAGGGCAGTAGATACATGAGAACAACACCACCTAATAAGTTTCCCTCCAAGCCACTCACCATTCTGACTCAGAAATAGATCATTGTTGCTTCGCTGTCACTGTGTCAAAATCCTGGATCTTCCTCAATTGTGGCATTGTGGATCTATCTACAACAAATGGACTGTAGACATTCAGGAGGGCTGAAAGAATGGGCGATAAATACTGACCCAGCTAGCAATGCCCACATCCCCTGAAAGAATAAAAAAGTTGTACCACCAGACTAAAAGTTTCTGAGGTTAATTTGACAAAGAATAGGTATTATTTGCAGTGCTGACTGATTTTCCTTTTTGAAAGCCTAGCCTTCACTGGCCACTTTGGTGCTCAGTTGCTGATTGATTTAGTTATAAATTGCCTGGAATTGCAAAAAAGAGAGATTAGCACTGAAGTGCTGCTTAAGAGGTTGTTTATGAGGCAGATGTTTATGAAGCAGCATCTGAGGTTCCAATCACCCATTACAGTGAACCTGTGGAGTGCACTGCACATATCGTAACATTTCTACATGGCGCAGGAACTGAATGAAAGGGTAAGACAACATCTTGGACATGGCATTGGGCTTCCTTATGGAGAAAATCTAAAGGAGGAGCAATGTCCTGTACTGACAAAAACAGGAGTCCATCTCACCTTCCTATCCCTCTTGTTTCTCTCTCTCTCTTTCTCTCATTCTCTCTTTGTCCCTCTCCCCAACATCAGCTCTCTCTTTCTCCAGATGACTCTAAAATGGTATCCAATAATGTGCAGTAGCACAGTCCATACTCCTTTGAAGTGAAACCCTCAGAAAATTTCTGATCTAAACATTTGACTACTGATGAAGTGTTGACACAGTATCTTCAATATGTTTGAACATATTTCAAAGCTTCCTCAAATCTACAGCAACAAGAAAACTGTAAGAGGTGATTTGTCTTTAAGTATTGCTTGAAATCCTCTACATTATCTCCTTTAGATTCTACCATCTAGTTGCTCTTCGTAAAGTGCATATGCACAACCTAACGGGGAAGTTTCTTGAGGCATTGTTGTAGTGTCCCTATCTCTAAGCCAGGAGACCTGGGTTCAAGTCCCAACTGTCCCAGAGGTGCTTCATAACATGTCTGAACAGGTTGATTAGAAGTTATTTGCATGAGCCAGCAAAATTCTGTGTAACTGCCTCCTGATAAGGCCTAACTAGCAAGTTAAGTGGCTATCAGTTGTTCAATAATCCTAACAGAAACTTCAAATCTATTACCTGCAGTAAATGTGGTCTAAACTAGCATTTCAAATTGAAAGGGAAAATAGGCAGTATAAGCAATAGGAGGGACTGAAAGGGAAAATAGACAACGTATGTTTACTGGTAATCACTAAGTATGTACTATAGCTGGGTGATGTGAACATGTAATGATATGATTGGATAATATAGACAATACAGGAGTACTAACTTGGAATGTGAACTGTGCAAACACAATTGGGTAAACATAGGTGTGAGTAAAGTGTAACCTTTTGATTGGAAATGATGATTTGAATGAATAGCTGATTGGAAGCTTCTTGTCTGCAAGGATAGTATAAAACCTGTATTCTTGCAATAAAGACTTGAGCTGCGCAACATTTTTGGAAATGTATAGCTCCTGTGTATGCATAAATAAACACTTAAATAAAGAAATCTGATTCTCATGTGGCCTCAGAGAGAATAGTGTTAAACTCACCCTTTCAAGTTTCAGACACCATCTTGGTCACTTCAGAGGCTCCTTAATGCCAGAGGTAAACCTTCTACTATACTTTATGCGGTTGAATTCAATGAGGGGATTTCTGGATTTGAATCATCTCTTTGATGGTCATCAAATGATCTATCACTAAACTATATTACCTCACACAAATCAATTCTTCTGTTGACAAGATGCTTAGTTTTATGTATTTTCCAACATTGTAACTTTTTAATTATCACATTAGTCACTCCTAATTTCATTCCTCACATCCACTAAATTATCAAAGGAGGATTTTCTTCTTACATACTCAGCATTCTGCACCCTTTCATTAGAGTGCTGTCTTCTACATATATGGTATTTCAATTATGGGGTAGTTTATCTGTGGTTTTTATTTGGAAAAGTTATGAAGGCTTTGATCTTCTTGCAGCTCCTCTGAATGCACAGCCTCCGTTCAGGCTGTGGTTACCAGTGATAGTGGTAATCTTATCTGTTGATGTGTTTGTGATATTATTGCTTTGTATGATGTAACCCATGCTTTCCATCCAGGTATAGTTTTGACACAAATCATCATGTTTTTATGGGTCATCCTTTCATTTGAAGTCAAGACAGTTCAGTTATTCATACATTTCTCTACGTACCTTTTAAATCCTCCTAAATGCAATGGAAATTTTGTTGAGTGCAGATTTTTTCACTGCCACAAGATACTAGTTGTAGAGCCATAGAGTTGTACAGCACGGGAACAGACCCTTCGGTCCAAATCATTCATGCCAAACAGATTCAATCTAGTCCCATTTGCTAGCATTTGGCCCATATCCCTCTAAAGCCCTACTATTCATATACCCTTCCAGATGCCTCTTAAAAGTTGTAATTATATCCACTTCCACCATTTCCTCTGGCAACTCATTTCATACACACACTATCCTCTGCATGAAAATATTGCCCCTTAGGTCCCTTTTATACCTTTCCCCTCTCGTCTTAAACCCATGCCCTCTAGTTTTGGACTCCCCTACCTGGGGAAAAGACCTTGGCTGTTCACTATATCCATGCCCCTCATGACTTTATAAATCTCTATAAGGTCACCCCTCATCCTCCGATGCTCCCAGTCTATTCAAACCCTCCCTATAACCCAAACCCTCCAACCCCAGCAACATCCTTGTCCTGTTGCAATGAAACACAGATGTATTACATTGCTGAAGATTGTCTTCAAACTCAAGTTGACATCAGATTTATATTGTTAAGTGAATAATGATAAAACTAGACAAAACACCTATGCTTCTTTAAAACAAAATTCAAGGCACATATTTTACACAACCTCTGGTAAAAACCTTTGCCTTCCCAACAAATTAGCTATTCTACTTACATATTGCTGTGGCCACAAATTTGAAATTAAAACCATTATGCCAGCAAACGATCTTGTCATCTCTCCTCTCCCGCCACTCCAGTGGGACTATCTGTTCTTTCAAGTCTGGCAATTAGACATACCATTTTTTTCCATTATCACATTCTTATCATGTAATCTGAACTAACAACATCGTTTCTTCCCCACTCTAACCCAACCCCCACTACTGCATAAATGCTGCTGCCCTCTTCCACACTTCACTTCAGCTCTGATAAAGAGTCATCTAGGCTCGAAATGTTAGCTTGTTTCCTCTTCATGGATGCTGCCTGACACGCTGTGATCTCCAGCACCTTTTGTTTTCAGTCCATCATAATGCAATATGTTTATAACATTGATGTACATGCATCTTTCCCAAATGTATGCGACACTACATGCTTAAAGAATGTCAAGACAGATATCAATGACATCCCACAAGTGTTAAATTTCAGTGAGTGGGGTGTGAAGGAGGCAATTTTAATTTTGGAAAGTAGAGTAAATCTGACATCTGTCACCCATTATCCATTCCTCCCGATTTCTATTTCCATTGAAAATTTCTAATTATCATTCAGCATGTGATCATCGTTGACTTGATAGAATTCTCCTGCACTTTTTGAATTTAGTTTATCATTTGATTCAGTTCAAATTGCAATATCTTGGGCACTTATTATTTATCGTCCAGAGTTTAACTGTATAAGAAACAAAAACAGAAGTTGCTGGAGGAACTCTGTTGGTCGGCAGCATCTGTGGAGAGAGAAAGCAGAATCAACATTTTGGGTCCCTTGACCCTTCTTGTCAGAGGACTGCCAGAGACCAGATATCAGCTCAGTCCCATGAAAAGACATGTTTGTATACACAGCCATAACTAGCATGCTTACCCTGCAGAGAAGAGGGAGGGAAACATCAAGCAGTGATGCTGAAGCAATCTATAGATTGGAGTGAAAGATGGATACTACATTCTAGGTGACCCTTCTACTCAAAGAGAGAGAATGTTGCTAGTGGGCATCCACAGGGACAAATAGCAACAGATAAACATTGCAGGACCTTCTTCTCAGGATAGTGCAGGGGAGCCTTGCCCCTCAAGCTCCAACGACCAGTGAATCCATTGCCTGTAACAGCTGAGGCTGAGGAAAGAGAAATTGCATCTGTGAAGGAATCTGTCAGCAAGTTAGAACCCACTAGACATATAGTTCCCAGAGGACATCCATCCCGAGTCTTCAAAGTCACAAGGCATACCAGTCAGCAGGTATCCTCCTGGGGCTGGTCTATAGTAGTACTGGGAGAGAAAGGAAAATAGTTCTAAGGACACATTGGTAGCAAAATGCACAAGCACCTTACACCATGAAAAGGATATGGTAATCTTCACCCACTGCACCTTGACACCTCTCTCCTAATCAGCAAATTAGGGGCATGGAGGTTGCCTCATCCATCAGAGAACACCACCCCATTAGCTGCGGATTGGAGTCAAGGCACAAAAAATGATGCTCAAAGACACTGTAAACTACAAAGTTTGAAGGAGGAACCAACACCTGGAATCTCCAATTGTTGGACCAGCACATACACTTTGTTGGAGCAGTTGAGGAATGTGTCATTGATCTACAGATTCCAAGAGGGCACGGTCTGTCGCATGTCTGGGATTCTCTAAGCCATGCTAGAAAATCTAAGCATGTGAGGTTGGTAATGGCCACTTCATGTGTTAATCTCTCATATTTTAAAGCCAAATGGAGAGAACGGCTCAAAACTTCATGATCTACCAAAGGGAAAACATTGTCAGTGAGGATGCTCAGGCGTTGCGAGGGTACAGTGAAGGTTTGTTATATTCTGCAACACTGCGGAGATGGTGAGAGTATAAGGTAGATAAGGAGCAGTCTCGGGATGTGGGAATATTTGGTAGTATTCATCAGGGCATGGACTCTAATGTGACTGTGTCTTTGATGCAAAGACAATTTTAGCACAAACTCCGAGAAGTACAAATTAAGGACACTCTCCATGCAAATCCAGCTGTTTTAGCTCTGGTGTTAGTCCAGGGCAAGATTTGCATATATACTTATACAGAAGTAATGAGATTAGAACCAAAGGGAAAAAGAAAAGTCATAATTTTATTGCATAGATAAAGCAAATGAAAATTTGTCTCCAGCAGGGAGGAGTTTTGAATGCAGCGAGTAGAGGCATGACAGCTAACTGCATAAATCAAAGCAGAGCATGCACAGATAATATTTATGACCAGCTCAGTCATTCTGGAAGTGGGTCACTATCAGACTGTCTCTGTTAGCAGTGTTTTCAGTTAGATTTGGAAGGGGTTATCTGTGATACCCAGCAACCATCTTCGTATGTACCAAGAACTTGTGAAAAAGGTTGGAAACCTTTGAGTGACCCAGGGTGCAAGAGATATAGCAGCTCCCTGGAAATCTAGTGCAGTCCTGTAATATGTCGCTCTTGTGGTTGCAAATGATTTGTGTGTTAAGGGAGTGGAATGTTTTCTATTGACAAAGATTGCTTTTTTTATGGTAGAGTGCTTTGATTGCTACATGGGTACAATCAATTGAACCTTGAACCTGCAGAAAATGGTAGTAGTGAAGCTTAATGGTCTCATTGCCTGACTCCCTACATCAAGCGGGCATTGAGATGAACTGATGAGTGGATCAGTGGCTTCCCGGATCGACTAATAAATTGATGCATGTGAAATGTTCCTAGTGGCTCCATGAATGATCCACAAGAATGGAAGTTAAGCGCCATCATTACCTTTATGGCTGCTGTATCCCATCTTTTCTATGATACTACTTGGCTGAGATTGCCACCCAGCCCAGCAGCAGAGGTAAGTGTGAGATGATGGCTCGGCTCAGCCTGAGGCTTCTTAGTAACTGGCTGCAACTCATCTGGAAATAGTGACATTGAACCGTGTCCATCATAGTTCACGAAAGAGATCTCCTTCAACATGGCAACTCTTGTTCTACTCCTTCCCACTCTGCAGACTATATGGCGGCTATTACTGTTTGCTGCTGTTTTCATTATGACACCCTAGACAGGCCACTCAAAGCCTCTGATTTGGTCTGACACATCCCCTTGATTTTGGCCCATATCCTGGACAGGCTTTGCAGGACCATGTCAATAATTTGGACTGACTGGCAGATCCCAGGCTGATTTTGCATGACTTTCAGTATTGACTGCAGTCAAATCCATGGAATAAAAGGATGCCAAACAACTGCCTTCTATTGGACCAACCACCAGACTTTGGTCATCCTCCAGACTAGAAAACACCTTGACCCTAGACTGATAGCAGCAATAACTCCTGACTGAGATATGCCCACCCTCTCACCACTAACCATGCCTCTCCTTTCCCATTCCTACACACCATGCTCTTCAAGTACATTAACTAGGTTTTCTGCATACACTGTAGGCACATACACCCGCTTTGACATTGTGCAGAACTGTACCCTACAGCCACAAATAGCTACCCTTTCAAATTGATGAGTTAGTGTGACCTAAAGCTTCAAGCCACTTCCTTACGTTCCATACTAAATTGTTACCTTTAAATGCAAGCTGCTGGCTGACCTGCCATTCTGAGACACAAGCTGCTGCATTGCCATTCTCTAGTTGAAGTTCATGATGGCCCAGGGACATAGAGGACAATAAACCATAAGAAATAGGAACAGGAGTAGGCTGTTCGGCCCCTCAAACCTGCTCCACCATGCAATAAAATCATGGCTGATCCAAGACTCCTCACATCCACTTTCCTGCCCTCTACCAATAACCTTTGATTCCCCTACTGGTCAAGAATCCCTCTCAAATCTAAATATATGTAAGGACTCTGCCCCCATAGCAAGGAGTTCCATAGATTCTCAACTCTCTGAGAGAAAAAAAAATCCTTCTCATCTCAGTCTTAAATTGGTGCCCTTTTTTCTGAGACTATACCCTCTAGTCCTAAACCTTCCCATGAAGGGAAACATCCTCCCAGCCTTTACCCTGTCAAGCCCCGAAAGAATTCCATATGTTTCAATGAGATCACCTCTCATTCTTCTAAACTCCAGTAAGTAGAATCCCAACTTGTTTAACCTTTAGTCATAAGACAATTGCTCCATACCAGAGATCATCTTGGTGAACTTTCACAGAATTGTCTCCAATGAAATTATATCTTTCCTTAAATAAGAGAATGAAAACTGCACAAAGTACTCCAGATCCTCCACTTGTCACCTTGAAAAAGTGAAGACAACACATTTACAATGTTTTGCTTGAGGTTGAAAAGACAGTGAATTTATCCAGACTGGAAGCCAAAGTCAAATCACCAGGTAAATGTACTTAAAATAATGAATGTCACATTTGGGCAGAAGTTAATTCAGAAGATGAAGTTAATTCCTGGAATGTGTACAATTTAAGAGATGCAAATGTGTGCACATTAGGTTCTTGCCACCTATTGACAGGAAGGTCAACACGTTTTCTGAGAATAGAAGACTTAATCACTAAAGTTTACCTCAAAGGTAAGAATCTGATTTTTGAACTCTTACCTGACAAAGTTATTACCTCCCATCATTATTGTATCTTTATTGTACCTCCTCTAGGAGCAGAAAATCACATCCTAAGAATTCATTTGAGTTTGATGAATTCAATGCATACTTAATTGAAAGTGAAAAGTATATTTATGAAGTGTGCATTTACAGCTTTGTTGAAAGTAAAATAAAAAGAGACAAATCTTGTGCAGTTGAAAGTATAAATTAACTAAAAAGTTAATGTGTAGTCAGTTGTGTTTTTAGTCTTTTGTTACAGTAAGAGTCGTACAACATGATTATTTCTTATACTATTCTTTATAATAACTTTACGGATAAAAATTTCTCTCTAAGGCATAGCAAATCTGAAATTAAGAATCTAATGTTGACCATGAATCCATTGTCGATTGTCGGCAAAACTCATCTGGTTCACTAACGTCCTTTCGGGAAGGAAACGGCCATCCTTACCTGGTCTGGCCTACATGTGACTCCAGACCCCCAGCAATGTGGTTGACTCTTAACTACTCTCTGGGCAATTAGGGATGGGCAATAAATGCTGCCTGGCCAGCAATGCCCTCATCCCATGAATGAATAAAAAAAATTCTATTCATATTGTAATGGTAATTATATGGAACTCTTCATGTTCATACATTTAAAATAAATATTTCTTTTTCTTTATTCATTCACAGGGTGAAGGCATCTCTGGCCAGGCAGCATTTATTGCCCATCCCTAACTGTCCAGAGCAATCACATTGCTGTGGGTCTGGAGTCACATGTAGGCCAGACCAGGTAAGAATGATAGTTTCCTTCCCTAAACGACATTAGTGAACCAGATGGGTTTTTCCAACAAGCAATAATGGATTCATGGTCATCATTAGATTTTTAATCCCAGATATTTATTGAATTCAAATTCCACCATCTGCTATTGCGGGATGTGAACCAGGGTCCCCAGAACATTATCTGGGTCTCTGGATTAATAGTCCATCAATAATACCATTAGGCCATCACCTCCCTTCTAATTTATTATTTATTTTCTATAGAATGTGGTCAATTGATCACCATTTCTTACATGTTTTATTTGGGAATTTTATTACTAGAGAATGGGCACCTTTCTATTTTATCAGTTGGAGTAATTTTAAACTAATGCAGGTGAATGAAAATTGGACTGTGACTGGATGCCCATTGTATGACCTATCCAATTTTATTTGGTATTGACTTCCAATGGGCCATGCTGTAAAATGGATGACTGATCAAATCTGGCCTTTAACTCATCTGATATGTTGTCTTCTTTGTACACAACGGACAATCTTAGTTTATGTGTAACTCAGCCAGAAGCAGAATAAAGTTCATTCTACTCTAGCCCAACAACGTACCTTAGCCTTTCTCTCAGAAGAGCATTCCAATCAGACGTCTGCAACAATTCTTTATATTTTTATCCATTTTCCAGATCTGTGACTGACTGCCAATCAGTGCCAAATTAAGATTTTTTTTTGCTGATGCAGCATACTAAAATTTCACAGAATGCTTTAGGTGTAGCTTGACTAATATAAACATACTAAGGTGTTTTCACTTGTATACTCCAATCCCTCTGTTATGAAAGCTAACATAGCATTTGACTTCCTAATTACTTGCTGCATCTATGTGTTTTTTTTTGTGATTCATGAACAAAGATCAAATATACCTGAATGTACACATTTCTAGTCTTTCACCAATATATTTGTTACTAAATCAAATAAATCCACACTTCAGCACAATGTATTTCATCTCCCATGGTCTTGCCAATCACCCAACCTTTCTATATCCCTCTGCATCCTTTTTGCATCCTCCTTACCACATACTTTCCCAAGTAATTTTGTATCTTCATCAAATGTGCATTTTCACATAAGAACACAAGAACGTAAGAAATGTGAGTAGGACTAGACCATCTGGCCCATCGATGCTGCTCCACCATTCAATAAGATCATGGCTGATCTTTTTGTAGACTCAGCTCCACTTACCTGCCCACTCACCATAACCCTCACTGTTCAAAAATCTATCTACTTTTGCCTTAAAACATTCCACGAAGTAGCCTCAACTGCTTCATTGGGCTGGGAATTCCACAGATTCACAACCCTAAATTCCCTAATCTAAAACATGAATACAGATTGCTATTAGCTGAGGCCCAAGTACCGACCTTTGCAGCATCACAATGCAATTTGTTAATATGAATATACCCTGTTTTTCCCTAGTATGCATTTTTCGTCCATTGTCCAATTCATAGTCCATGACACCTGAGTACTAAATTTACATTATAACCCTTTGTATGGCATCTTATTGAAGGCTTTTAAAAAAACAAATACATTAGGTTACCTGGTTTTCCCTTTTCTATCTTACCCATTACATCTTGAAAATTTTGAATTCATTTGTCAAACATGATTTTCCTTTCATAAATCTATGTTTGCTCTATATTATTTCAGGATATTTATCTATTTGCCTTTGTTGTTACAAACTTAAAAATAGACTCCAGCATATTGCCCGCTACAAATGTTAGGCAAATTGGTCTATAGTTGCTACTTTTCTCTCCTCTCCATTTTTAAATAATGGGATTATGTTGGCCACCTGACAAATCCTTCGAAACAGTTCTCAAATCTAAGGAATTCTGGAAAGTCAAAAACAACGCATTAATTCTCACTGCAGCAATCATTTTTGTTTTAAGAACACAGCTCTTCGGGTTCACTGAACTTTTCAACATGTTGTTCTATTCATTTCGAAAGTGTTATTTGTAATGATTTATTTAAATTCTTCATTCTTGCTGAATCCTTGTTTCCCTATATATTGCACTTGCTCAGAGGTCATACCCAAATCATGACCAGATTTTCAGACTTGAGAGGAAATCAAATTATTTTTCTGGTGTTTTATTACAATGTTTTTGAACTATTTTTAATCTTCACTGAGACCAGCAATGCACTTTAATTTTCTTCTAATGTCTTCTGATGACATTAGTACAAAGAACATTAACAATTGAGAAACTACTCTCAATATAGTTCTTGCTATATTATTACATACTGAACTTAATTTGCATTAACAAAGGTTAAATTAGTTGAAACTTTAACTTTATTTTAACAAAGAAATACATCACCTCAGTTCAGCAGTTTCCCTAGTCCCAAATTGATCAGGCTGATTTTCACACATTTTAACGTCCTGCCATATTGTAACAATCTTTTGCAGGAATTTTAAGGGTAACTTGCCATGGCAAGATTGACATGGGAACAAACACATTGACTAGTCTACCATTTCAATGTCCCACCCACACAGGAAATCCCAGGCCTTTATGTTTTTGCTGTACAATTTTATAAATGTACTGTATAAAACAGGCTTCTCATAAAAAAAATGTTGAACCTATACTAATTAGCTGATTTTTTTTAAGAATAAAAACCAAGTCACTAAAAACTAGATTAGGAATAGAGGTTAAAATTATAAGAATAGATGTTAAAATTATAAGAATAGACATTGATTTCTTTAATACACGGACCATGACTAAAAACCATGCCTGGGATAATGGTATCAGAGATAGTAGGAACTGCAGATGCTGGAGAATCCGAGACAACAAGGTGCAGGGCTGGGTGAATACAGCAGGCCAAGCAGCATCATAGGAGCAGAGAGGCTGACGTTTCGGGCGTAGACCCTTCATCAGAAAAGGG
>NC_063333.1:60511735-60535031 GCF_021869965.1 Rhincodon typus | reverse complement strand
AATGGTGATCAGATTTGTAAAATGCAAGCAATCAAGATTAAGAAACAATATGGATTTGCATGGATTTGTCTTTGGGTGTCATCAAAAACATGAAACAGCTGAGGATTTTTTGCTAAAAGCCTGCCACTAGTCACCAGCCTCAAGAAACAGAAAAATGAGGCAGAGTAATTGTAGGTAGAGCAAGTGATTTCATGCAGTGACATCCCACAACATGTCCCACAAATCTGTATGCTTGTTGCATATAGCGTGATTTGCTGCCTGCACACTGCAATTTTGTGTAAAAAAAATCCTCGAGGCTGTGAAAATGCGGTGTGATGACAAAGCACTTGTTGCCATAAATCATTTGCCCTCAAGGTAGGTACACTGAATACAGTCTGCAGAAGGAACACTCTTTATTAGAAAAGTTTAATTTTCTTGCTTCATATTTTCTTATTTATCTCAGCTGGTAATGAGAACAAAATATGCACAAGCCTTTTTTATCTGAAATCATTGAAAATCTACTCAATTATTTCAACATGTTTTTTACAGTATCCATTCTTTCTCTAACATTTTGTAGTTTATTGAATCCCTGCAGTGCAGAAGCAGGCCCTTCAGCCCACCAAGTTCACATTGACCCTCTGAAGAGCATCCTTAGACCCTCTGAAGAGCATCCTTAGACCCCACCCCATGCCATATCCCTGTAACGCTGCATTTCCCGTGGTTGATCCACCTAGCCTGCACAACCCTGGACACAATGGGCAATTTAGGATGGCCAATCCACCTGAACTGCACATCTTTGGACTAATTGAGGAACTAGTCCTATCAATTCAATGAATTGAAGGTAGACTTAGATTTACTTACGGCATTTTGTTTCAGTTGTTGTTTTAGCACAGCATTGCACCAACTTGTCATTTTAAATGGAGCTGTATGTTCACTGTGAGTTCTGACAATCAGAGAAACTTACTCACATGGAATATTACAACACGAGAAAGGATTAAATGTTGAAGTACCACCATATAAATTTAAATTACAGACCAAATTTAATAAGTAACAATTATCATCCAAAGATAAAACCATTTTATACATTATTTCCTAGCAACATTGGGCCCTCAAAGGACTGATTTACTTACTAATAAATTGGACACAGAAATTGGATAGCTAGAGAACACTACATTTTCACTGATTTTATCAAATTGAAAAAGACACACCAAGGTTTGATGTGATGGTTTTTTGATGAATAGGTGAATTTTATTGATGCAGGGGATGCCGAATAGACTAGCTGCCCTCCTTAAAAGCAGCCAGCAGCTCACCAATAAGAAATCGGCCTGCCTCTCAGGAATATTACACTTCCTTGGGTCAGAGTACTACCTCCCCACAACCCCCAAAATGAATGAAGTTTCACCCTGTAGCTCTAGCAGCACTGGAAAAACGTAGAGGCTACTTCAGCGCTACAAACACCCCTAAGGTAGAAGAGGAAATCCATCCCATTCTTGTCAAGCCCAGGGATGTTGAGCAGCACGAGCTGGGAGACCTCAATGAGGGGGTAGCAGTGGGCTACAGAGGTTACAAGGCAGCCTGCCCCGTCCACCCCCAACCCCAGAATAAATGAAGTACCATCTGGCTACTCAGATTAGATTCACCTTTCTCTGCCGACTGAAAAATAATGGTGGTGGATGTATATCAAAGTCCTCACATTTACAGTTAACTGACCATATAAGGGCAACAATAGGCCAATATGGATGGTTAAGTTGGTCATTTGCTTTATTTTACATGTGTCCTTCAAAGATGCTTGTGGTGTTGGGGGTTGGGGGTAAATAGATTTCAACCCAATATGGTCTCTCATTTGGTCAGCAGATGTCATTAAAGTTTTGTTATCGCTTCCAAGGCTACAAGATCAATTCAGATGGGGAAGACTACTTGGGTCACGTTAGATTATCAATCTAGAATAGTCCAATAGTTTCCCCTTGTCTTAGCACCCAAGTGACTTAGACTTTTTGATCTCCACCAACTTCACCAGAAGTTAATTCCACAGCATGAGAAAAATTTTACCCTTTTGATTGTTCGATTGATTTATTGTTGCCACATGTACCGAGAAACAGTGAAAAGTATTGTTATGCAGGCAGATCATACCATACAAAGTGCATCAGGGTAGCAGAACAGAGTGCAGAGTATAGTGTAACAGCTGCAGAGAAGGAATAGAGAGAGAGGTCAGAATTAACTTTTGAGAAGTCCATTCAAAAGTCTGATAACAGTGGGGAAGAAGCTGTTCTTGAATTTATTCGTATGTATGTTCAAACTTTTATATCTTATGCCTGACAGAAGAGAGTAGACAGAGTATAACCAGGGTTGGAGGGGTCTTTGATTATGTTGGTTGCTTTCCCGAGGCAGTGGAAAATATAGATAGAGTCAATGGAAGGAAGGCTGGTTTTCATGATAGATTGAGCTGTGTTCACAATTCTCTGCAGTTTCTTGCTGTCTTGGGAAGAGCATTTGCCATACCATGCTGTGATGCAACCAGATGCTTTCTATAATGCATCTGTAAAATTTGGTAAGAGGCCTTGTGGACATGCCAAATTTCCATAGCCGTAGAGGAAGTAGAGACATTGTTGTGCTTTCTTGACTGTCACATCGACAAGTGTGGACAAGGACAGATTTTTGGTGATCATCACTACGAGGAACTTGAGCATCTCCACTCAGCACCATTGATGCAGATAGGGGTTGTGACCTCCACTCCGCTTCCTGAAATCAATAACCCACTCCTTTGTTTTGCTGATGTCAATGGAGAGATCGTTGTCTTTACACCATGCTGCTAAGCACTCAAACTCTTTCCTGTGTTGTCTCGTTGTAGTTTGAGATCTGCCCCATAACAGTGGTGTCATCAGCAAAACTCGTAAATGGAGTTGGGGCGGAATTTGGCCACACAGTTGTGAGTGTGTAAGGAGTATAGTAGGGGAATGAATATGCAGCCTTGCGGGGCACCGATGTTGAGGATTATAGTGGAGAAGATGTTGTCACCTACTCTTACTGATTGCGGTCTATGGGTCAGGAAGTCATGGATTCAGTTACAGAGGGCGGAGCCAAAACATAGGTCTTGAAGTTTAGAGATGAGATTGTTTGGAATTATGGTGTTGAAGGTGGAACTGCAGTCAATAAATAGGAGCCTGGTGTAGGCATCCTTGTTGTCCAAATGTTAGAGGCATGAGTGCAGGGCCGGGGAGATGGCGTCTGCTGTGGACCAGTTGCGCTGGTAGGTGAATTGCAAAGAATCAAGGCAATTGGTAGGCTGGAGTTGATGTGAGGCATGACTAACCTCTCAAAACACTTTATAATTATGGAGGTCAGAGCCATTGAATGGTAGTCATTGTCATGATTAATTAATGTACCGAATCCAACAAATGCAAGTGTTTGTGAAAATGTTGCATGGTGATGTCAGAATGGTGTGATGATATTTTTCAAAACAAATTACATCAGTGTGTCACTGTTTATTTAATAGAATTGAATGTTTTGTAGTTGTCCTACTAATTAACTTCATTTACTGTTTCTGCAGTCTTAAATCATTGTTTTAGTTTGCTTAACTTGTTCAGTTTTGTTTTCCTTTTACACCCTCTCTTTAAGGCAGTCTTTCATATGAAGATACAATTCTACATCTGCAGGAAGGTCTCTGCAAACTTATATGGGAAGGTTAAGTGTGAGCGTAGATTGTAATTGTCAGTGTGCTACGGAACTATTCAGGGCTATCAGACCATACTTGATCGAAACAATTACATTTTGCGGCGAATGTTCCCTACAGGCAGATAAGATCCTGCTTAGCCTGGGACTACGAAAGACAGTTGAAGCACCCCACTGCGTTCCAGCTACATTTGACTAATTCAAGATGGAACATTTATGACTCAGTGCCAGACACTTTTTTGTTGGGTTTACTCCATTAGGAAATGTGTTAATGTCACAACTATTGTGTCATTAACTTAGAAAATTAAAATTCATTCATGATTTTCCTTTGAATCATTCAAAGATAATAAGTGAAATAACAAAGGCCGTTTGAACCTGCTGTTTCTGAAAATCCATCTACAATTTGCACTACCATTGTCATGTTTCAATTTACTTAATCTCCTGAAGGAGATGAATAACCACAGGTAAAACATTGTGAAATTTCACTGTGACTAATAAAAGAGAATGATTATACATCGGTGGAAGTATCAACTAGCAAGAAACAAGCAAAGCTTTGTTCTCAGTGTAAAAAGACCACCTACCTATTATGCCTAAGCAATCCATAGCAACAAGGTATGACTTGATAATCGAGGCACCTTGTCTTTGATACAGAGAAAAGCAGCTGTCTAAACAAGAAAGCAGAAACACATATTTGACTTACATGGCTACTGCAGCAAGTTTGTAATAATGACTCAGATGATTATGACCCAGACAGTTCACTGTTAAAGGGAAACTAAGCATATTAAATTAAAAATAATAAGTTTAATGTTTTTCAAACAAAATTCTCTTCTTAATTATGTATTTCTCCATTAAAGAGCAAGCTAGTTATGACTACTTCAAAAGCAAAATCAGTACAAGTTAGTATTTTTCTACTAAGATGATATTTTTTGAAGAATATTAAGTTGTAAAACAAATTCTAAATAAAGGTGTGTGTGTTTGTGTGTGTATGTTTGTGTGGTATCCTGTTATTCTCCAAAGATGCAGAAGATCTTAGTAAGCTGTCTCAGTTTGCTCCTCCAATATACCTGCAATGTCTTGTGAGCTTATTGAAACTTCGGGCAAAATTGAATAATGATGGCACAAATCAAAACTGATGACAGCATGACCTGATTGAAGAGCAAGTGAAGTCCCTAATTGGCTGTGGACCATTTCCACTGTAGTTCCCAGTTCCATGGGTGACATTTAGTTACAGGGCATATAGGTTGAAGTTTCCAACCCTAGCAGCTGCCAGCCAAACACAATTAGTTCATCAGATCATATGAAATAGGAGCAGCAGTTGGCTATTTGACACATTGAGTCTGCTGTGCCATTCAATAATTTTATAGCTGATGTGCTTTTAGCCTTAAGTCCACTTTCCTGCCTATTCCTCATGACACTGAGCACCCTTACAATTCAACAATCCATGTAATGCAGACTTGAATATATACAATAGCCTAGACTCCATTACGCCTTTGATCAAGTCAATCCAATTGCTTTTTCTTGAAATAAAACAAAGTTGTTTTGATGTAATACATGGTTGATATTGGGAAGGGAAGCAGATTCAATTGCAGCTTTTAGAAATGAATTGACAAAGCACCTGAAAGTCAAAAACATAGCAGTGTTATGGGGAAAGGATTTTGAATTATCCTTGCGAAGATCCAGTGTGGATTTGATGGACTAAATGGTCTCCTTCTGTGCCATAGCCACATTCCATAATTTGCTGACTCTCAGGAAAATGTACTGCCAGCACTTATCTTGCAAAACCTTTTAAGAAACTCATGTTTATAAATGATGACCTTACATTTTTCTAGAATCAAAGGAGCACAAGCCTGATGTATGCAATCTGTTCTCAAAAGAAAATTCGCTTCTCTGTGAGATGGTGAACCTCTGTTACACTCCCTCCCTTAAGGGAAAGTATATCTGATGCAAAATCAAAACTGGTGGCAGAAATTGGTCTTACTTACCTGTTATGACACATTGGGATATTGACTTGAATTTATTATATATTAGAAACAGTTGTGTATTGATGGAACTATTGCCCTTACTGGAAAATGATGATGAGTATTTTACTCCAGGGCTGTCAGTCCGGCGATGACTAAACAGTTCAATATAGGGACCTTACATTCTGGGACTATTGAGGCAAATGATTTTTGAAGAGACAAATGTTGGGGCATTTATATTTTTGCACATTCTGCTATTTGCACTTGAACTCTACCTGGGTCTGTTGAAGATGCTCCACATCATCGTAAACTCCTTGAATGCTTTCTGTCCAGTTTGGGTAGTCATAAGGTCAGTCGGATTATTGAATTTCTTCAGGGAGGGTTTAGAGATGTCCTTGAAGTGTTATCTCTTCCCTCTTGGTAACTTCTTGCCATGACATAGTTTGTAGCAGAGATTAAAAGAAACAGAAATATCTGGAGAAACTCAGTGGGTTTGGCAATATCTGTGGAGACAAAAGAAACAGAGCCAAAGTTTTGAGTCCAGTGACCATCCCTTTGAACTGTTTATGTTTTCATGCCAAGATTGTTGCTTCACTGGATGTGAATGTTTCATCAAATGGTGACAGGTAGAATGCCATTGGATGTCACCAAGGGCACTCTCATACATCAAGGATTAATTCTTGGTTGTGGACATCCTTAAAATGTGCTTTCCAAAGAATGCCAACTGCCACCTTTTCTTTAACGGGTGCTATTCTGTTCTCTCAGTGACCTTTAGGTGCTGGAGCTATAGATAATCTTGATTGTGCTGAAGAATCCATGCACAAAATGGCTGTTGGTGAGTTGTCAAATTTCCTGCACTCTTCCTACCCACTGTCTGTTCATTAAGTCACAGGTTTTTAGTTGGACCTTGGTCTTCATTTGTCTGAAGACCTCCTTACTTTCCTCACACACTCCTATATGACAAGATCAACTAAAACAAATTTACAGAGCTAACTACAATAAAAAAAAAATTCAACTCCAAGCTCCTGTTGTTTGACTGTTATCCAAGTAACCTCTCTCCCCATTTTCATATTTTAATAAATGTACTTCTTTGGTTAATTTACATTTGAGCCTCTTGATGCACCGAAACAAACTCAGAAACACTTCTTCCCCATTAATTGGAACATCCTCCAAGAGCATCTCGGTTTCACATTCTTTCTTTTCAGTCTTCCTCATTTTTATCTTGCACTTCTCCTTTCAGTCGTCAATACCTCTGCTGTTGTTTTTCCCCTAAACTTCTGCCTCCTCTTTATCTCCTATATTTTCCCTTCTTATATCTCATTTGGGTTTCAAATCTTCATCCTTTTCCCTCTCCTGTCATTCATCTCTTTATTCTCTCTTCTACCTGCTCTTTTTCTCTCCTTCATCTCCCCTCTCCTTCTTTCATCTTTCCATAGTGCCCTCATTTGGTGCTCACCCTGATCTTCATCCTCACCCACTTCACCCCCTCTCTTCCACACTTTTTCCTTTATTCCCCCTTCTCCTTCTCACTCCCCCACCCAAACTTCATATCCTTCCTCACTGAACATTTACTTTATCATGCTGTTCCTCCTTCTCCTCTTCCTCCTTCTTCTATCTTCACATTCTCCCTTTCTCTGCTTTGCCTTAATAATCTTCTTGTCCTTTAACGCTGTATGACCTGAAAAGTCCTTTTTGATTGTTGGTATATTTTTAATGTTAGAAACCATTGAGAATAAAACTCAATGCCTGAAGATTTTCAATTCTCCAGCTTGATTAAGTCCACCTTGTGCAAAGGGAGATTTGTGGCAAACTATTACAGAAAGCAATCGTGAGTTCAGCAACAGAATTTTTATTTTGTTGAGGGTTGTATGACTTATATTAAATAATCAACATAAAATTGACTTTAAGGGTGAACTATTATGTTCAAGATGATTTGCTGATACCATTAGTAATTTTGACAAGCATTGGAAAAGATCACTCAACTGTTTAGTTCATAATGTAGCATTTGCTTTCTTTGACTGGCTACTTGAAGGATCATAAATATATTTATGCAACAATTGGCAATCTTTAATTTTACAATGATCAACTGCAAAATTAGAAACATATGGACATCTGTGATATACTTGAGCATGGGCATCCTTTGTTTTAGAGGAAGGCAAGAGAAGAAGTCATGGCTACATCTAGCACACTAAATGCAATAAACCAAAACAAGCATTCTATTAATTGATTGAAATATGATTTTTATTTGGCCAAGTAATGTGGTTTTCCTCACAAGCCTTTTGATAATGTTGTTAACTCCTATCTGCAGAAAGTCAGCACTCCAAACAATGATCAACTCTTTGGACTTCATTCAATTCTGTTGATTTTACATGTAGAAGGAAATGCTAGAAAGGATCTCAGTTTTGGACAATAGTTAAAGTATTTTAGACAATTTATCAGTGTACATACTGTCAGCTTGGCACAATCACACTCACCTCTGGCTGTGAGTTCCACCCGGACTCCAGAGGCTTGTGAGCATACTCCAGGACTACACTCCAGTGTAAAACTTGACGACAGCTGCACAGTTAGAATCACTATAGTGAGGAAAGAGGCCACTCAGCCCATCAAATCTGCAACCACCCTCCAAAAAACATCTCATCCAGACCCCCATCCTATCTCACTAACCCTGCATTAACCATGGCCAATCCACCGGGCCTGCACATCTGGGACTGTGGAAGGAACCTGGAGCACTGGAGGAAGCCCATACAGACACAGTGAGAATGTATAAAATCTACACAGAAAGTCGTCAAAAGCTTGAATCAGACTTAGTTCCCTGGCACTAGGAGGCATCAGTGCTAACCACTAAGCCATTGTGCCTTGTTGGAGACGTTGTCTTCAGATAAAAATCTTAAAACATCTCAGATGCACTTAAAAATTCCCATACTGTTATTTAAAGAACAGTGAAGTTTTTCCCGGTGCTTTCATCAAGATTCATTCCACAACTAACATCTGCATTGGTTAATTTGTTATCACAGATTAACTTTTTTTTTTGAATGAATGTAACAGCAATGTACTAATGACCAGATAATCTGTTATTTCCTGATGTTGATTGAGGGATAGATATCAGCTGGGACACTAGTTCTTCATATCATCTTATCATATCTACCCAAGTGGCATTTAGGACCTCCATTGAGCATTGATTCCAAAGCTAGCACCTCTGACACTGTAGGACTCCCTCAGTACAGCAGCTATTATTCTTCAATTTTTTTTGCATTCAACCCTGGAGACAGGCTTGAACCCGCAACCTTATGATTCACAGGCAAGTATCTTACCAACTGAGCCACAGCTGACAGCTGTTGAGGAGAAGCTGAGGTCTGAGATTCTTTTGCTGACAAATTTGCACTTTGTAACCAGAATGTTGGATATTCTCCAAAGCTCAATCTCTGAAATACAGCTTGTGCTATAGACCGAACAGCTGAATGAAACTCACCATGCAGGAACTCTTAGTTAAAAAGGAACCTATATTAAAATTTCTGATTAACTTCTTCAGTCATACATGTGTAATTTTGTAAATTGCTTTGAGTGTGGCAGGATCTGGCACACAATTGATTCCACAAGCAAGACTATAACCTCCTGGATTTAATTTCTTACCGTATTTTAAGAAAAAGTCTGCAGAGTGGAATTTTTTCTTTGAGTGCTATATTATTAAGAAAAGTTTTTTTTTAAATTGCTTTTTGGTTGAATGTGGGAATTTCACTGACAAGGCCAGCATTTATTGCCCAGCCCTAATTGGACTTGAGAAAGTGGAGTTGAGCTCACTTCTTGAACCACTGCAGTCCATTTAGTGTAGGTACACCCACCATGCTTGGAATCCATAGGATACAGGAGTAAACCATTCCACCCCTCGAGCCTGTTCTGCTATTCATATCACAGCTGATCTGGTTGTGGTCCCAACTTTACTGTCTACACCCTTGGCTCTATTGTCTATCAAACATCCATCTAATTCAGCCTTGAATACATTCAGTGACCCAGCCATCACTCTTTTCAGGGGAACAGAATTCCACTGACTAATAATCCTTTGAGGGAAAAAAAAATTCTTCACCTCCATCTTAAAATTAAGACCTCTTACTCTTAAAATATTGTAGGTTCTCTTACAAGGGGAAACAAACTTTCAAGATTTTAAATATTTCATTAAATAATCCCACATTCTCCTAAACTCCAGTAGGTAAAGTTGCTACTTGTTTGACCATTCTTTATAAAATAAGTCCTTCATTACAGGAATGAGTTGCGTTAATATTCTCTGAACTGTTTCAAATGCAATTGCATCTCCAGATAAGGAGATCAAAACTGTTCCTAGTACTCCAGATGTGGTCTCACTAATGCCCGGAATAGTTATAGTAAAAACCTACCTTCTCTTATTTACCGTTCCCTTTCCAAAAATTCCAAACAAACACCATCTATAAGTTCACTGTCGACACCACTATAGTATCTAAAAACAATTAGTCACTATACAGAAGGGAGATAGAGGGCTTGGTGACATAATGCAATGAAAACCTTCTGTCTCTCAATGTAGGCAAAACTAAAGAACTGATCATCGACTTCAGAAAGAAGGGAGGAGGACACACCCTCATCTTCATCAACGGAACTGAGGTTGGGAGGGTGAAAAGGCGGCCAATATCATCAAAGACCCATTGCACCCTGGTAATGATCTTCTACAACATCTACTGTCAGGCACAAGATACAGAAGCCTGAACACATGCAGAAGCAGGTTCAGGAACAGCTTCTTTACTGCCATTATAAGACTGTTAAATGGACTCTAGCCTCAAATAATGTAACCTGCAATGTAACCTGTATGCCTCTAAGTCTTTTTGATCTGTACATCCTTTGCTTGCTGTGATCTGCCTAGACTGTATTTCAGTACATGTGACAATAAAATCAATCAATCAATAAACTATTCCGTTTACCTTTCTAATCATTTGCTGTACCTACAAACTATTTTTTTGGGATTCATATACTATGACTCCTATATCCGTCTGTATGAATTGAGTTATAAGTTAAGATCCCAGCACTGATTCCTATGGTATTTCACTTGTTACACCTTGTCATCCAGAAAAAGGTATTTATGCCTACTATCTACTTCCTACTAGCTAAGCAAACCTTTACCTCTGCTCATATACTATCCCTTACATCATGAGCTCTTAGTCTGTGTAATAACTGCTGATGTGGCATCATATCAAGTAGGTCTTGGAAATCATATACATCATTTGCGCAGTTTCCGTTTTATTCATCTTGCTTAGTATTTCAACTCGAGTACAGACACTCAATGTTGATGAGGAGGAATCTCCAGGTTTTGGAGCCAAAATAATGGTGAAAGGTAATTAATTGTGGTGAATTTTATTTCACGGAATACCTTAGTGTTTTATCACATGTATGTCTGTGACAGACGTTAATAGTATTTTTTCATTATTTGCTAAATCCCGGTGTCTCAGTCATAATGTCAGTCACTCTGATAAATTCCATCAGGGCTTTACTTAGCTCCTGGTCTCATTACAGTTCTGGTCGAAACATAGGCAAAGGATGTGGACTAAAGAGGTGAGGTGAGAGTGACTGCCCTTGACATCAGGGCCACATTTGCCTTAGTGTGGCATCAAGGAATCCTCGCAAAAGTGGAGCCCATGGGATTCAGGGTGGGGGCAAGCTCTCTATTGATTGCAATCATGCCTAGCACAAAGTAACATGATAATGGTTCTCAAAGTTCAGCCATTCCATTTCCAGGATATCATTGCAAGAAGTCCATTGCTGAATCCTTGGCTATCAACATCCTGGGGTTCACCATTGACCTGAACTAGAAAGTGAATTGGGCAAGCCAGTCAAATATGATGGCTACAAGAGCAGGTTAGAGGCTAGGAATCCTGAGTTGAGTAACTCATGTTCTTTCTTCCCAAAGCCTATCTACCATCTCCAAGGCACAAGTCAGGAGTGTGATGGAATACACCCCACTTGCTTGCATTCGTGCAGCTCCAAGAATACTCAAGAAACTTAACACCAGCCTGAACAAAGCATCCTGCTTGATTGGCACCCCATTCACAACCTTCACCGTCTCCACAACCAGCACAGATTTTTAAAAAATTTAGTCATGGTATATGACCATTGCTGGCTAGGCCAGCATGATTGCAAATTCTTAATTCATGGTAAGGGAGGTAGTATGGAAGAAATGGTAGTGAGCTACCTTCTTGCAGTATGTACAATCTACAGTATGCACTGCAGAAACTCACCAAGTCTTTCCAAACCAGCAAATTCTACCACCTCGAAGGGCAAGAAGGTGGATGGGAACACAACCATCTGCAAATTCCGCTGAAGCTGCGCACATCCTGACATGGAGCTTTATGCTCATTCCTTCATTGCTGTTTGGTCAATATTCCTGAAACTCCTTTCCTGACAGTATTGTAGGTATACCTTTATTTCATAGCTTGCAGCGGTTCAAGAAAGAGCTCACAAGAATCTCTCCAGGGCAATTAATGTTGGGCAATAAATGCCAAAGACAAATACCTAGCCAAAGACTCCCATATCCTGTGAGCATATGGAAAAAATGGCATGGCCAAACTCTATTTTAATTGACTGTTTCTGCCAGATGGAGGGAGCAAAAATATATGCTACAACATTTCTGTAGTTCATTCTATAGCAGCATTGTATTAACTAGTTTGTAGCTGCAATGTTGCTCATATGATCTTTGCTGTTCTATTTAGCACATTGATGGAACAAAATTCTTTGCATTTGCCAAATAGTACATTAGATAAGTTATTCAAAACAAAAATGGTTTTCTGTTGCTTAAAAATTGCAGTGGTGCACAAAACTAAATAGCCAAAATGTAAACGCATTGGATTTTGTGGGGGCCTTAATTTCCACCTTTGACATTTTGTTTATGTGTATGTGGGATATGGGCATTACTTGTTGGGCTAATATGGACCAGCATACTTTAGCACTTTATACTGATGAGTCAGTAGAAATCTGTTATTTTAGTATGAACTGCTATTTCAAACTTCAGCTACAATTAGTAACAACTTATAGTAAATGCTATGTTTTTTGTGAATTTGAACTTTTCAATAATGACATACAATTTCAATAATTACATGCAATGGAACAAGATACAAATTATCTGTTTATAGCAAAATAGATAATTTGATTGTCATACCAAACTGAACATTTTTTTATGAGTAAGACATAGGGATAAAGAGCAGGAATAAGCCATTCAACTGAATGTCCAGCAATTTCTATTGTGTAGGTTTTAAAATGGGATTGTATTTTTATCGACCAGACCAAACCCCCTTCAAATATGTCAAGGAGATAGCCTAGACCTTAACTTTTCCTTATTTAATGGCACGTGTAAGGTGCCACATTCGATTGGTGACACTACTTGGCTTTAAACAAAACACACTTTATTCTTTCCCAACAGTTAAAATACAAACAAAAGAAAGAAGAATTGGAATGACTTAACTCTGTTGAAAACCTTAACAGAATGATAGATTATTTAATTACTAAATAGCAACTGTTCCAGTACAGTAACATCCCATAAACACACTCTTGGCAAAGACAAATTCAGTAAAATAGATAGTCTTGCATACAATTCTGGCAGCAGAGGGAACACCAGCTTTTAGTTGTAACAGAGAGAGGAATAGCAGCTTCCACATCGAGTTTTGAGACTGCAACAAATGCTGAAAGCTAAACTTAAACTCTGGTTTATTGGGAGCCTGACTCCACGCGTTTATGCTGGTTCTATTGTTCCAACTTTAAAAACCCAAGGCCTCAACGAGATGTTAACTTTATTGTTTTGAATAGACTACTTGTCACTTCTGTCTCAACCTCTCTTCACAAAAAAAAAGACAAAGTACACCTCTTAAAGCCGTGGTATTATCACATATTTATTAATAGAATTCCCTTTTGATTCTGGGCATGAAGATAATGTCTGCTCTCACAATCAAGCCAACCTTTAACTTTTTGGGATATCAAGGAGCCCAAGCAAAATTGAAGTGGAGGTGAAAATTTTTCTATGACTAAAGTTTTAACTAGCACAGAGGAAGATGGTTCTTGTTTTGATGTTGCTGGAGATGCATCATTTCAACACAAGGGTATTGTGCAGGAGTTTATCAACATTGTGTCCTAGGTCTACCCACCTTCAGCTGCTTCATCAATAATCTTCCCTCAATCATTAAGTCAGGGATATGAATGTTTGCTGATGATTATAGTGTTCAGTACCTCTTGCAACTCCTCAGATACTAAGACAGTTTGGGCACATAGGCAGCAAGACTGGGAAAACATTCAAACTTTGATTAGTAAACAAGTATTATCAGTGCCATCCACGTGTCAGGCAATGGCCATCTCCAACATGAGAGAATCTAACTATCACCCCTTGACTTTTAGTGGCATTTCCATTGCTGAATTACTGACCATAACATTCTTGAGGTTACCATTGACCAGAAACTAATCAGTTCACACGTTCAACATGTAACTTTGAAAGCAGGTCAAGAAAGGATTCTTTTCAGCAAGTATCTCCCATTATATCTTCCTAAAGCCTGTCCATCGTCTGCATGACAAAAGTCATGTATGTGATGAAATATTCCCCACTTGCTTAAATGAGTCCAACTCCAGCAACAATCTACTAGTTCAATACCATCCAGCACAAAGCAGCTTGTTTGATCAACACCCACCCACCACATTCAACTTTTACTCTCCCCATTACTGACACACAGTGGCGTCATTGCGTACCATCTACAAACTGCATGGAAAGAATTTGTTAACGGTCCTAGAAGACACCTTCCAAACCAGTGACCTCTATCATCCAGGAGGATGAAGCAACAAAAACGAGAACACAACTACCTCCAAATTCCCCTCCTAGCCACACACTATCCTGACTTGGAAATGTATCACCGTTTCCTCACTGTCGCTGGATCAAAATTCTGGAACACCCTCCAACAAATACTGTTGGTAAAACTACCCATGATGGATTGCACTAGTTCAAGAAGGCTGCCACCATCACCTTCTCTGGAGCAATTTGGGGATGTGCAATAAATTCTGATCCAGCTAATGATGCCCAAATCCTGTGAATGAATATAAAAACAAACCCTCCCATTTACTTTGTACTCTCATGCTTTGTTCAATCTCCTGAAATGCATCACCTTATAATTCTCCAAGTGGGATTCCATTTGCCATTTTTCTCATCACTTGACTTTCCATTGTGTTCCTACAAAATATGAAACAGAAATGAAAACAATCAACTCAGTCTGAACTACGAGCATTTGCCTTTTCTTTTTATTCAGAAAATCTTTAATTCTAGACAGTGGGTATGTTAGTGTGGCAAAAAAAAATCATTGCTGTTACCACTATAAGCTATGAACTATCTAATGAGATTCTGGTTAAGCTGTCTGAGCTAACCAAGTGGATGTGAGTCATCCTTGTGGCAAGCATTGTTTTTTGTCTATCAGCATCCAATTTCAAACCGATGTGTAGCAACATTATTTTTTAGCTTTGTTTAAAAACCAAGACAATTAATTACTTCCACATCACTGTCAATCATTACATTGCCTCTTTTGCCAAACCTCAACCTTCAGTTTTACTTTGTTTCAACTTTCCTTCTGTTCATTTACTGGTCCTTTCCCCATCAGAAGGATTTGTATTGAAACTGGCTGTGTGAAAAATTGCCTTTGCGGGTGCCACAGTTTTAAGTTGATTTTTATGGGCCATATAGTAATCATGATCTCAAAATAATAGGATTTACTTTTGGATTTTTAGGATAATGTATAGTTTTGCATTTATTGGGGTAAATTTTTAAACTAATCAATTGACAGGAAGGTATCCTACAACACATATGACATTCATAAATTGTCATTAAATGCCATATGATTTTTTTTGTTGACTTAAAGAAGGCAAAGCAAAAGGTCACAAAATAATAGGATTAAGAAACAGAAATAGGTCATATGATTCATCGACTCTATTCCATAATTCAAAAAGCATTGTGGTTGATCAGGTTGTAGTCTTAACTGTACTTTTCTACCTATTACACCACGCCACCCCATAATTCTGGACTGCCTTGCAAATCAAACATTTGTCTAACTCACGCTTGACAGTCATGTTATCTCTTTGGCACTGAATAGGCCTTCAAAGATGGATCAAATAAACATTACCAAAAGTCTAAAACATTTGTTTTGCATTAGGGCTTTAGGGCCTCATTGAAGGCCAATCTTGAGAGTTTAACTCCAAGCCAGGCCTATTGCCAGTAAGTTTAACGAAGAAAAGATTCATAGTATCACAACAGCAATGAGTGTTGAGTTGCTATCTGCCCGATGGTTTGCATGCAATGGATGCTGTCATGTGTATTGCAATGCAGCAGCAAGAACAACACTCAGGACCACAGAGGGCATCAGAATTTCACAAGTACAGTTTATCTACTACAAAAGAGCCAGTTAACTGTTCATGGTGAATACACCACAGGTGTACATACAACATCCCAAAAATCCATTTCAATTAATGACTTCTGAAATATTGTCAGTTTTCTTGTGCAAACAAATTTGGCTGATAATTTGTGCAATCCAAATGCGAATGGTGCTGTTGGAGGAATTTGTGGACTAGACCTCAGAGGAAAAAATTGCTTATTTGTTACATTTACTCGTAGGCTGATAGTTTCTCAAACAACACTATTTGCATGATGCTTTACAGCTTCCATTTAAAGTATTTCTCCAGGGCTTTTTTTCCAGCCTTCACTGTATTGAATTTCACACCCAACTATCCATGCCCCCGCCCCAGAAAAAGCGCATTCCTGTTGCATCTAGTCTCCTGTCTTAATTCACTCACCCTAAGCTGTCCCATATAACATGGTGAGCAGTAAGGCCACCTCCCTTAGGCCTACTGAAGTCAATGGCCAATAAGAGGTGTGCTTCTGCCTCTGCTGCAGTAATATGTGCAGTCAGGAGAGAAGAGGGAAATGAAGGCGAACTGCCTGCTTTCCGATAACCTAGGCTTAAACGTAGGAAGGAAGGAAGGAAGGGTAGCTCCTTTCTGGAATGCCCTGTATCCACTAGGTACCATCTATCCCTCCATGATGGTACTCTCTTTGTGCTTCCAGAATTCAATATCCAGCCACCTCTGCTTTTGAGGGTCCCCAACCATTCCACAAACAAAAATCTGAGAATCATCTCTAAGTCTGGCATCCATAATCTTCTTCTTGGGTCTGATTTTGGTCCAGGCAGTGGCCACTACACAGTTCTGGCATTGTTGTGGGCCAATCAGATTCATCAGCAGCTCACTTCCTTTCACTAAGGGGCTGAAGTCCAAACCTCTGCCTTGTTAATGCTACCCCAGCTTATTATCACTGCATTGTAGGCCTTTTTAAAATCAGTCAGCTCATGACTGGTTTTTCAACTGGGGAGTCCAACAATATGCCCATGCATAAAGCCCAGCACATGGTGTGAGATTGCTAGAGGAAAAGAAAACAGCAAAATGAAACAATAGTACTTGGAAATGAGTGTACTATTCATACTAGAACTCTGTTTTAAAGAGGAATTGGACCAGTATTCATAATTCACCAGCTTTACAGGTTTTCCATCTGGCTGGCAAAAAAATAAGGAAGTTCCATTTAGTAACTTCAGACCTTAGCTCTATTAACAACATATCAACAGTCAGGGACTGGGAATGCAGAGGGTGTCAGGAAGCTATATTAGCATCCAAGAGGAAGGGAGTAAAGTAGAAGGGATTGAAGTTGTGAATATTATTGTTTGAAGCTTTTCTGATTGCTGCCATAAGCTGCCTTTCCACAATATATACCTTTTCCATTACTTTGCAGTATCTTAGCTAATGCACACACCTTTATTTTTTAATGTTTTTCACTCTCTAAGATGATATTTTTGTGTAAAGAATTGAAACTTCAGTTGCAGGGAGGGGACTGCGGTGTGTGATTACCCCGAGGCTCTGCTGAGGTCTTTGAAACAGCTTTGAAACAAACTTTGTTCTGCCTGCTTATCTCAGTGTATAGCTCAATGTTAAACATGCCACATGCACAGCAGAACTGTGTGCAAGTTAATCCTTATCTGCACTGCTTAAAGGAGAGGTGCATTGCAGCTGCAGCAGGTGTTAAAACTGTCTCTGGAAGTAGTTTTCTCAAGATGAAAGGGGGGACAATGGAACAACAGGCCAGAGAATAGGCTCCCAGGTTCACCAATGCAATGCTGTGAGCTATTGCTCTGGAGGTGCAAAGGATGAGCAACATCATGCTTCAGCAGAAGATCAGGAGGCCTTCCAGCAGGGAATGGGAGAAAACATGGCAGTCAATGCAATAGGTGTCTGGCCCCAAAGATAATTGCAGTACCAGAAAAACGTCAAAGATATTACATCCATGGTCAAAGTCAGTGGATATATTTTCAAGTGCCTTATTTCATGAAATACAGCACCAAATTCTCACACTACACAATTCACATCACTTATTTTAATGTCTCATCACTCAGTCATCAGCAATCTCTATCAGGGTCCAAATCCGATGTTCAGAAACTCTAATCCACCTCTGCATACTTCCTAACACTGTACACATCACATTCACACCATGCAGTTGCCATATATCTCCAGCTATTCCACCATGACAGACACATCATAGAAATGCACTGCAGCACACTCATCGATGTTCACCTTTTCTTCTATCTTGCAGCATGAAGTTGTCCATAATCAGAACCACATGAGGAAGGCACACTCAAATATCCAGACCCCTGCAAGAAGGTGTGCTCCATCACATTCCACTGAGGCTATTGCAACTGGCCTTGCTGGTACCTCAAGAATAAGGTCACAAAAAATGGAAGGCACATTCCTCTTTTATCCACCTTTTCAAATTCCATCATGACAACTCTCCCTATGTGCATTTAAACTATCAGTTACTCAAGAACTAGTGGCTGACCACCAAGTGCAGCCCAATAATGAGGGGTGAAAGCAGCAGTGCAAGTTTTATAAGAATCATAGAGGCGAGATCTGACACTCTTAGCCACCAGCTCATATACTGGCACTGCACCTAAGTTAGAAGGTACATGGAACAGGGATTGGCATGTGGTAAGACATAGGATATGACTGGACTACAGACAAATATGTGTGTGTCGTTCTTGTAGTCATGCTGAAAATGGCAATGAGCATGCACATAGCAATGCTTTATGCATTGGAATGCCTATCACATGTAAGGAACATGAATTCCGTTTACTTGAAAATCGCTTGTGGGCTTATTTATAGCTAATCTATTAAATACAGTGCAGAATAATCTCTAAACACAGTCTCTGCCTTGAGTATTTCAGAGCAGAGAGTATGTGACCTATAGCAATGTGACAACCTCCAGGTACTTGACTCCTTTCTGTGTTGAGCTCTTAAAGGGACATCACTCCAAATCTGATGACAGAACGTGAGGAAGTCTGTTGTTGCTGTCAAAGTGAATGGCGAAACCCGCCTCCAGTCGGGTACTGCGTTGCATGCAAAGTTTAAAATCCTTTTTTCCCTAAAATAGAAGCAGTGCCCAACTCCAGGATAACATATATGTACCTAGCTGAAATCCAAAATCTGATTCTGATATCTTGGCTTCTATTGCAGTACAGGTCAAAATCACCAAATGTCTGAATGCTGCTGCAAGAGTTCACACTGAGGTCCTGAGTTCTATGTTAGCATGCCAAGTAATCAAAGGATCGTGGATGGACCCAAGCACTTGGTACAGGATGGCAAGAGAGAGGTTGTAGTGTGCAGGTTGCGGGAAAGAATGGGAAGCGGAGCCTGCAGCAAGGTAGGACCCTGATACCAGATTAATTGATCAGGCACTGAGTCCTTTTGAAATACAAACCTATGAATTAGGGAAGGAGCAGGCCATTCAGTCCATCAAGTCATTCCACCATTCAATAAGATCATGACTGATCTGATTAGTCCACATTCCCACATACCCCCAATGATCTTTCACCCCTTACTTATCAAGAATCTATTCACCTCTACTTTTAGAATGTTCAATGACTCTGCTTCCACTGCCTTTTGAGGAAAGAATTCCAAAATTCATGACACTTTGTGAGAAAAAGAATTGTCCTCATCTTTGCCTTAAATGAGCAACCCCTTATTTTTAAATTGTGGTCACTAATTCTAGATTTTCACATGTCAAGACCCCTCAGGATCTTTCATTTTTCAATCAATTTTGAACAAGGAAGCCCCTGGGACATAGCAAGCAAAGTTTGCTTTTTATGCTGCCCGCATAATGAATTAGCAGTGGGGACACTGGGAAGGGGCCCTTAAGTTGGTCATCGCTTGGGCTAAATTGGATTGAGGATTGGAAGACAGCACAGTCTCTTCCCATCATCCTACCACCTTCTGCCGCTGCCACTAAAATCACTGTGAGCATAAGATTCTGCCCAAAGTGTGCAAACATCATGTAGCTAATAGCAGTTTCCTTCAGCTGACGAGTAATCCTTAAATTGAGGGACCAGACAGCTGACGATACAGAAATGAACACTTTATTCCAAAGAATTGTTAGATTTATTTTATGCCAGGCAGTATATGAACCAGAAATGTGCATACAATTTATTGTTATACTTGTAATTGCATTGAGTTGTTCTGTACTGTAATAGTTTATTAATTATGACCTGGTTTAACCTTACAATTTAATTTGTGCAGTCACCATATGGGGACCTTAATGTGGGTGAGGACATGGGTTTAGGGCTGTGTTGAGGTTGAAATCCAGACTGCAAACCACTGACTTCCTTATTTCCTGGCAAAGTGCTAGGCTGCATACCTACTATTCCCTTGGGAGAGGCAGGTTGTCAAGTTTCATATGTTTATCAATCAAGCGTGACACTATTATCTTGGGTTTGACCTTTTACTTTGGTTTTATGGTTTCCAAATTTTCCTGCAACTCACCGATGAAACTAAAGTGAGAAGACAATGTCAACTGAATGGAGCTGGAGCAACAAGAAGGAAATATGCCAATAAATACTCAGAACCCACAGATGCTTAACCCATTTGTGTGAAAGGGCTTGTTCACAGTATGTGTGCTGAGAGCTGACTTTACATACTTTGTGCAATTTGGACTTGCAGTGATATGACCAAACTTTTGAAGCTCTTATCTATCAGATCAACATGCCTGCTCATCTTACAGTGAGTTACTTTGGACAGATTTGTAAGAGTAAAGGTTTCAGAGTCCTTATGTTCCACAGGAGAGAGAGGCTCAGCAAAGCAATGCACTTACACAAGGTACCCACTATCCCCACATCTACAGGCAGAGAGCAGTTTCTTGAATATACCAGGATACAAACATTTGAAAAGGCTCAAGGTGCCCCATCAAGTGATGACAAATATTTGGAACAAGATGTGCATCATCACCAATGCCTCTACAATTTCCCCAAATATCTTCTTCAGACCCTGGGGTGTAGTCCATCTGGTCTGTGTGATTTATCCACTGTCAGATCTTTCAGCTTCGCTAGCACCTTCTCCTCAGTGATGGCCACTGTTCTCATCTTTGTCCCCTGACTCTCTTGAATTTCTGGTCTGCTGCTGGTATCTATCACTGTGAAAACTGAAGCAAAGTACCTATTCACTTCCTCCACCATTTCTTTGCTCTCTATCACCACAACTCCAGCCTCATTTTGCAGTGGTCCAATGTCCACATTTGCCTCCCTCTTTTAGATATCTAAAAAATATCTTGAAATCTTCTTTTATATTACTAGCTATCCTACTGTTACATTTCATCTTCTCCCTCATAATTGTCTTTTTCACTTATCCACTGTTGGTTCTTAAAGGCTTCCCACTAATATTCCCCAAATTGTGTACTTTTTTGTTTACTTTTATGATATTCCTGACTTTCTTTGCCAGCCATGGTTGCCTCAACCTCCCTTTAGTATGTTTCTTTTCCCTTGGGATGAATTTCTGCTGTGCCTCCTAAAAAACCCACAGATATTCCTGCCATTGCAACACTACCATCTTTATTGCTAGGCACTCTGTCTAATCGACACTGGCCAGCTCTTCCCTCATTTCTTTGTGGTTACCATTACTCAGTTGTAATATTGTTACATCTGTTTCCAGCTTTTTCCTCCCAAAGTGCTGGGTGAATTCTATCATATCATGGTCACGGTCCCTTAGAGGTTCCTTCATCTTCAGCTCTCTAATCAAGTCTGTCTCATTACACATCAGCAAATCCAGAAGTGCCTGTTCCTTAAGGGACTCTGCCACAAGCTTGTTCCAAAAAAATAACCATCTCACAGACATTCCATGAATTCCTTTTCTTGAGACCTGCTACCAACCTGATTTTCCCAGTCCACCTGCATATTGAAATCCCTGATGAATATTATAATTGACATTTCTTCCATGCCTTTTCTATCTCCTGATTTACATTCTTCCCCACATCCTGACTACTGCTAGGAGGCCTGTGCACATTTCCTATCAGGCCTTTTCTTCCTTTGTGATTCCTCAACTCAACCCACACAGATTCTATCCCTTCTGACTCTATATCACTTCTTGCTATTGTTTTACTTTCATTTTTAATAACAAGACAACCTTACCCTCTGTGTCCATCTGCCTGTTCTTTCGATTTGATGTGTATCCTTGGATATTTAGTTCCCAGCCCTGATCCCTTTGCAGCCACATCTCTGTGATACCCACAACATCGTACTTGCCAAATTCAATCAAGTTCATTTACCTTGTTTCGTGTACTGCGTGCATTTAAGTACAACACCCTAAGTACAACCCTGCATTGATTGACCCCCTTGTCATGGTTATCCCCTCATTTGCTATGCATGAAGTTAGATTGCTGACCCTTCCCATACTCTCTGTCCTAACACTTTTTCTGGAAGCCCTATCCATAGCCCTTGTTTTGCAATTCACCAGCACTCTGGTCCCAAAGTGATTTGAGCCCATCCCATTGGATCAGTTCCTTCTTTCTCAGTACTGGTGCCAATGTCCCAAGGATTCATTCTTATTTCTCCCACACCAATCTTTGAGCCATGCATCTACCTCTTTACTCTTGTTGACCCTGTGCCAATTTGCTTGTAGCACAGATAGTAATCGAGAGATTATTATCTTTTTGGTTCTACTTTTTTAAGTTAGCCCCGAGTTGCTCATATTCCATCAGCAGAACCTCTTTCCTCTTTCCATTTTGCATCTAATTTAGCTTTTGAAAATTGACATTTTCCGCCCAAAATTTCAGAAACTCTTAAGTGTGAGTGTAAGCTAAGTGAAGAGGAACTCTAGTTTTCTTATGTCCACAGGCATAAATCAACTTCAGGAGTCAGCTCCTGTCAGTTTGAGACCATTAGAACTTGAAAAGGTATATCAGTGGTAAGCAAATACATCCCCATTTGTGAGCCTTTCCTAAGCCAAGGGAAAAGGTGCCATCTGAATATTTTCAACAACATTCACCACTGAGATCAAGTATTCACGTCTGGAACTTTTTGGGGGCCATTGCTGCAAAAAAACTTTAATCAATGTTAATGACTTGAATGTGGGGATAGAAAGTGCTAAGTCCAAATTCGCAGATGATGATAAAACAGCAGGGAAAGTAAGTTGAGACAACAAGGTGCAGGGCTGGATGAACACAGCAGGCCAAGCAGCATCATAGGAGCAGAGAGGCTGACGTTTCGGGCCTAGACCCTTCATCAGAAAAGGGGGAGGGGAAGGGGGTTCTGAAATAAATAGGGAGAGAGTGGGAGGCGGATAGAAGAGGGATAGAG
>NC_063333.1:60479253-60501735 GCF_021869965.1 Rhincodon typus | reverse complement strand
GAAATGAAATCCACTTGCTGATATTGGCCTTGGTCAAGGCCAAGAATCATAATATGCACTGTATGGAGACCTCATCCCTAGCAAGTTCTTGAAACTGCTTAGAAGGGTCAGGACATCTTATCTCAATCTTGGCCTAATATCCAACCCTTTTACAGACTTTCTGCTGGAGTATGTTATCTTTTGGAAAAATAACTGAATCCAGAGCTAACATGCTTGTCCTCAGGTGATTTTAAAGATCCCATGGCAACATTTTAAAGAAAAACTGAGATCTGGCTAAGCCAATATTCATCTCTCAATCATGGCAAATACAGATTATTAGTTATTTGCACGAGTTGTTCATGGTATAGTTTTGTCAATTTTAAGTATGCTACTGACTATTTAGTTACAGAATTATAATGAATCAACTGTGAAGCAGTTTGGAATGATGTGAGGAAGGAAAATATATTCTGTAACCAGAGCTTGTTTGTTCCTTTTATTGAATTCTATTAGCTTTCAGAAAATGTTCTGGCCATAAAGCTGCCAATAAACTCTTAGATCTTCTATGTCATTGGAAGAAGCTGAGTTAAAATGATAGAAATAAGGAGAAGTGGTCAAAGTGCCTTTATAAGAAACATGAAGCTTGTGTGACGTTTGTTTCAGTTAGGCATAAACTTAAAGATGAAATGATTTCACAGAACAGAAATTGGAAGGAGAAATCTCAGTACCATAAATGAAGTGGAAGATGACAACTAATTGAAATGAAGGGTGAGAGCTTTGTGGTTTAGAAAGAAGATGACTCACTGAGGACCACAGAAAAATTATGGGAGAAATGCCCATTCAGTTCATCGTGTTTGCGCTAGCAGAGAAAGAAAGAAAGACTACCCATCCATTCTAATCCCACCTTCCGTAGTCTTGCAGGGTATAGAATTTCAGAAGCAGGTCCAAAGATCATAAATGAGTTCACAGTTTCTGCCTCCACCATCAAACCCAGCAGTGAATCCTAAACAATTCCTAACTTCTTGACAGAATTTTCCCTCATTTCATCTAATCTTTCTACCAATTTTCTGCTAATTGACTCATGCTATCTTTTTCTGTCCACTCTATATAGACACCTCATTATTTTGTACAATTAAGTAATTTTAAGTCAAATAAATCACCTCTTAGCTTCATCTAATGAAAACACCCCAATCTATTCAATCTTTCCTCATAGTTGCAATTTTCAAGCCCAGGCAATATTCTTGTAAATCTCCTCAGTATTTTCTCTCAAGCAATTCTGCTCTTCATTCTGAATGGATCTATCCACAAAACGCCAACTGCGGCTTTACTGGTGTCTAATATAGTTCAAGCATTGCTTCCCTGTTCTTGTATTCAACACCTTGTGTACTAAAAGAAAGTCACACATACGCCCTTTTTTAAATATCTTCTTTACCTGTCCTGCCACCTTCAAGAATATGTTGACATGCACTCCAAGGGCTTTCACTTCTCCAAGTCTTCTCAATATCTTTCTATTTATTGTGTATTCTTTAACTTTATTTGAAAGCCCCTTCCCCCAACACATTGCATCAGACATCTCCAGATGAAATTCATTTACCACTTTTCCATCCACTGGACTGAACCATTGTTATTCTTGCAGAGTCAAGAGTTACTCTCTTCATTGTCAACTTCTTGGCTTTATTGGCTGTAAACTTTTCACCTATAAGTATCTATTCCTTCTAACACTGCCTAAATTCTGGGCTGTGCACATTTCAAACTTTGCCTTCAGTCTGTCAGAGTCACGAGTAATTGTCTATCTTCTGTTCATTCTGAATTTGTTCCATCAGAGTCAGTCCTCAGGTTTTCTTCCCTCTTCCAATCTAGTTTAAACCCACTCCAACAGCAGTAGCAAATCTCTCTCTCAGGATATTCCTCCCTGACCTGTTCAAGTGTAGGCTGACAGTCTTTTAAAGGTCCCATCTTCCGCAGAAACAGCCCAAGTGCCTCAGAAATGAGCTCCCTTCTCTTCTGCACCACTTTGCAGTCATCTGTTTGACTACCCAGTTCTCTTATTTCTACGCTTGTAAGTGTTTGGGACTGAGAATAATCTGAAGAATATTGCTTTACAAGTCCTGCTTTTAAGTTTTTTATTCATTCACGAAATGAGGCTGTCCCTGGTTAGGCAGCATTTGTTGCCCATCCCTAAATGCCCAGATGGCAGTTATGAGTCAACCACATTGCTGTAGGTCTGGAGTCACATGTAGGCCAGACCAGGTAAGGATAGCCGTTTCCGTCCCTAAAGGATATTAGTGAACCAGATAGGTTTTTCCAACAATCGGCATTGAAATTCATGGTCATCATTAGATTCTTCATTCCGGATATTTTTACTGAATTCAAATTCCATCATCTGCCGTGGCAGGATTCGAACCTGCGTCCCCAAATGTTATCTGAGTCTCTGGATTAACAGCCCAGCGATAATACCACTAGGTCATCACCTCCCATTCCTTCCTACATCCCTAAAATCTGCTTTCCAATAATGTTTGTTTTACAAATTCTATAACTCAGGTTATCATTCCCTTTCCTGTCAATTCTTTAATGTAACATGGACCATGACCTCTGGCTGTTCACCCTCCCTCCAGCTACTCTGTGACGTTCTTGACCCTGCCATCAGGAAGTCACGGCAATGGCCACAGAAATGCTTCCTCTTACTCTAACTAATAAACGCCTGTCCCAACTGCTCTTCCTTCCTTCTTTTTTTCCTTCACTCTTGTACAGCAGAGCCACCTATGGTGCCACAAACCTGGCTGCGTCTGACACCTCTGAGGAACCAATTCCTCACCTTGGCAGACTCCTGCACTAGTTGCCCCTCATTCTCTTGGATTGTCTGGCAGTTACCCATTCCCTTTCTGCCTGCATCCATTTAACCTGCATGGAACCACCTTTCTGAATATGCTATCGATATAATTCTCAGCCTTGTGAATGCATCAAGGTGACTCTAAGGGGGAGAATTGTTGATGTAGTGTGTAGAGGGACTCTTTCACAAGCAGTAGAGGATAGGTTATTTATAGTAAAGTAATAAAACAACTAAGAGCCATGGATTAAAAAGAATGAATATTAAAGATACAAGTAGAATTAATTGCAGAGATATTGATGAAACAAATTTCACTGACTTAAGGAAGGCATATTTAAGTATAGAACATATAGAGAATGGATCTTATAGAGAATGACAGAAAGCACCTGTTTATTTTTCACCTCCATATAAACTAGAATCTTAGAAATACATAGAATGTTTTACCATAGCACCACTCAATTAAATCTGTTAAGTGGTGATTTAAGTCCAAAGAGAGATGATGTATAACCATGTTTCAAGTTTGTTTCACCTTTCAGTTCAGAGAACTAGATTTGAATGTGTAAAATAATATAAAACTGATTAAATTAAGTTAACAACCCAATTTACATCTCACCCAATGGAATTAAAAATCAGAAGAGATGTAAAATAGGCTACTGTCATTATGAGATAACACAGTGTGGAGCTGGAGGAACACAGCAGGTCAGGCAGTATCAGAAGAGCAGGAAAGCTGACGTTTCGGATCGGGACACTTTCTGAAGAAGGGTCCCGACCCGAAACATCAGCTTTCCTACTCCTCTGATGTTGTCTGGTCTGCTGTGTTCCTCCAGCTCCACACTGTGTTATCTCAGACTCCAGCATCGGCAGTTCTTACTATCTCTATTGTCATTATGTCAACTTTTGCACTACAAGAAGCCAA
Source organism: Rhincodon typus (assembly GCF_021869965.1). Taxonomy (NCBI): domain Eukaryota; kingdom Metazoa; phylum Chordata; class Chondrichthyes; order Orectolobiformes; family Rhincodontidae; genus Rhincodon; species Rhincodon typus. The sequence goes on along the minus strand of NC_063333.1, from coordinate 60,498,016 downwards.
GATTTGTGTCACTCTACATACATTTTTCTTCATGAGTGATTTATCTTTATTTACATAGGTGTGTGATTTAATACTGATTCTGAAAAAATAGAAAGTAATTGTAAAAGATGCTGCAAAACGGCTAGGTCCTTGAATATAATATAACAAATATTATAGCAGAGGGTCATAACATAAAAACTGGTTGAAAAGAGCAACAAACTCAGTAAAGGAGATAATGGAGATTTTTTTTTCAATTTACTGGAGAGGTTCAAGACCCTGGAATAAAAATAGTGTCTTTTGTTTACATTATCTCAAAATGAACAAAGAGAGTGATTAAATCAATCATCTCCCCTCTTTGATGCTATATTCTTAGGGGCCTTGAAAAGGTAGTTGCAGATAAATTATTTCCACCTCTAGAAGTGTCTCGGACCAGAAGGAATAATCTCAGAATAAGGGGTCACACATTTAAAACAAAGTTGAGGAGGAATTTCCTCTGTCAAAATATAGTGAATCCCTGGAATTCTTTACTGCAAAAAGCCATGGAGACTGCATCATTCGGTATATTCAAGGGTGAGATAGGCATATTTTTAAACAGTAAGGGAATCAAGGGTTAATGGAGACAAAAGCGGGAATATGGAGTTGAGGATTATTAGACGAGCCACGGTCATGTTGAATGGTGGAGCAGACTCAATGGGCTGAATGGCCTACTTTTGCTCTTCCGTCTTATAGGTTTGTCACAGAAGTTTGCAGATCAAATGTAATGCAATAGTTTGATAGATAACAAATTCATCAGATCCAAGATGTGTACTAAGATTGGATCTATGACAGGATATTTAGCAATAAAGTGCCTCATGTTTGAATGCATGCAACCCATGAGATAAGAGTTAGAAACAGTTCGAAAATGTTCTTAATATTGATCGGTAAATATCTTAAATGACATGACATAGCCATATGATATTCATGTGCCAATTATAAATTGGTCAATACCTCTACTGAGGAAATATACCAAGAAATGCCAAAAGAACACAAACCATTCAACCACTAATATGGGAAACAATGTTTTCTGGAAAATGCTCACAGAGAGAGTTTTCAGAGGGAATTATTATAAATTTAGTTTCAACACTTCTTCCTGTTACATGAACTTGTTTCACAAAACAATAACCTTTGGTTGTAAATATTTGTGGTTGTGATTGCTCAGGAGAGAATTATAATTTTAACTAGTAAAAGTTAAACACATATAAGCAGTAGTTTAGATAGGTTACTGTAGATAATTTCCATTGGCAAAAGATATATGTTTTAAACACAAAACCTAACTCCAGACATTGCTCCAGGCTAATAAGCTTGGGTGTTGAGGGTGCAGAGGAGGTAGAGGTGAGGGTTCAAAGCATTCACATTCAGACTTAGCTAGAGCTTTCTCAAAATGCAGTCTAGTCCTCTTGGATTAAAGGAGAGGTGAGAGGGGTTATCCATAATTGCCTGTACGTGACAAATAACTGTCTGGAGCTTTTAGACAACATTGTCCTCTGTCAAAACTTCTTTGGATGCAGAACACAAAATTATTTGTTATGTCACAATCTCAGTCTATAGTAAGGCACCTTATAAGAAAAGCAAGCTGTGAGTTTGTGAAGATAACTGTGTAAGATAAAGCATTTATTTTTAATTTAAAGGTAGCTGTGAACAAAGTTTCCTCAGAACTATTTTTGTAACTGTTTAAGGCGTTAAAATTCTTTGGCAAGGAAAGCCATACTCTTGAGTTATTTACTGAGTAGATAAGTACAGCTCAAGCAGGGTGTGAACATTTAGAGAATTTCAAGAGTTTATTTAAGGTAGACAACATCCTTAATTTAAAAGGGGCACCACGTTGCAGATTTGTTGCTAGAAAGGGGCATTACTTTGGAATCTAATGTTTTGAAATAGATACGTTAATATCCTATGAATGAAAGGTCAGAGCACAAATGTTTGATTTATATATATCTGTGTGACAGCTGAAATATCATTTTGTTAAGTTGTCCTTGAGTTATTTATTGATAGCAAGTATTAATATGCTTAGTATACAGGCAGATTCCTGGAACAGGATTAAGAAAAATACATGGTACGGTTAAGAACTGGCATGATACTAACATGCACTCATCAATTTGAAGAATTGGTTTCAAACATTCAAATTGATGCGAGGATCCACCTAGAACATTATTACATACAGATGTCTCACTCAAGATATATCTTCAATTCAGAATAGTTGAAACATTCCAATTTCAGTTTCATTAGCAGCTGCATTTTCCTCCTCATCATTTGATACAGCATTTCAACTCAAAGAGACAATGGGGGCAATGTGTTGATAGATTTTTGTTATGTAGGGTTCTCCAAAATTCAGGACATTTCAGGAAACTTAGGAGATAGGACATAATTTGAATGGGGAATTGTCAATCCTCTATCTTGTACCAAGATCAGGGAGAAAGGACACTGATTTTCTCCTTTGATATTAAACAAATGTTTTTCAAATAAGTCTGCTCTTCCCCCAGCAGAAAGAAGTTGGAATTCGTATCTAGGCTACTAAAGGAACTAGACACATTCATTGCTAGGTTGCCAGTGAACAAATGTACCTCTACTTATATAAAAACAGACAGTGTTTTTACCACTACTGATAGTTTCTGTAAACTGGATACTTGTTCCTGTCTATATTAAATTGTTGGATATTAAGCAATATATCCATTCTGTTATCAAACTCCTATGTAGTCACTCAGACACATAATTGTAATTTGTTTAGAAATCGCAATTGTGCTGTGTGCTTTTAAAAGCTGGTAGTAATTTTGCTATCACTATTAATTAACTGGGTGCTATCTCTGGTTGAATAATCACTGGTTGAATGCTTGCCAAATGTTATTCTAGTATAAGATGTAAACGTATTTAGATTTACTTTTTTTGGCATTTTGCATCATTTCCACCCATTTCTCGAAATTAACAAAGAGGAAGTGGTTCAGTTCCAAGGGATAACAGAACAGATCATCCTTATATTCAAACTCTGTAGCACAATCCTCCTCTTACACTATCAGTTTACTCCACCAGCTCATCCTTTTCCTTGTCTCAGTATTAAAACTGGGAATACTAAGTTCTCATGCTTAATCACCTTATCATTCCCCTTCATAAACATATAATTAGAGTAATGTACATGAATCATAAATAGGCAGTGCATAGATAATTCCAGTAAAAATGCTCATATTTTGGAAGGATGATACCAACTCTTGTTTACTGCAAATGGTTAACAAATACAGGAAGAGTCTTGACCACCCCTTTCTTCACAATAATTGAGGGATAAATTGTATGATTAACACGGTTGAAGATCCTTTTGTAGCCAACTGGCACCACACTTGCAATTTTACTGTTTCAGTTGCATAATCACACATGAGTCACGAGGGCCTGCATACATGATGGACTTTTAAGAGAATCAAATTGATTTGAGTTAGTGCTATACTTCATCTGTTCAAATTTCCTCCTAATTATAAATCTTTAATCCATTTTTATAGGTTCTAGATTAAATAAATCTTAGCTCATCTACTGAATGTAACATGACACAAGCTTTTAATAACAGTATAATATTATCCTAGTAACTCACTATCAGAAGTTATTCCTCAATATTTAGCATAATTAATATAATAGTTATTCAGAACAAATGTTGAGAAGACAGTCCAACTTTTTGCCAGTTGCATCATTGCATGATATTTTGTATCTGAAATTTTTGTTTATTGGATTTATAAATCCCATTTAGAAAGCTCATCATTAAATGTGATATTTCCCACGGGGGCAGACAGGCTGCAAGCAGTAGATGTAATTTGCGGTTGTTGTATGCGTAAGAACAGAATGGATATTTCTCAATACCTGACCTGGTACTTATTAAAAACATGTAGCTACACAAAGACAAATCTACTTAAAGCAATGTTCTACCCTGTTTATAAAATGCAATATTTGAGAAACTTTTGTTGCAGGTTGAAGAACTGAAAGCAAATTTTTTCTTGCAGCACAGACTTAATATGCAATGCCAATACGTAGAGATGAGGACCATTGCTGCTTGGTTACTGTGTATGCCCACAGTGCAATAAGCTGACACAATCTGCTCCATCTGGATTCATTCTTTGTGGAGTATCAAATAACATGAGGCTATAAAATAGTGCTTCTGGTCCAGCTGTTTGTTCCCACATGAATCTATGTCTGTGCTAAGGAAGTGTCAGAGAGTAGAAAGAGAAAAGGAGTAATAGCAATTACAAAATGAATTTCATTAAAAGGACACTTCTGAGCCACTAGGATCTCACATTCTGGCAATCAAAAGATTAGCAATGACACTCATTGCATCACAAGCATAGAGAGTTCCACACTGGACTTGCAGTTGTTGAGTTCTCTACTGACACAACAGACCATTCCTAAAGACAGACACTGGCAAATTCCAACTGTGCACCTCACATCGTCCTTGTAATGGGAAAATACATATGGCTAAGGTGGAGAAGATATACATCAAACACTTCAATTAAGGGGGAAAATAGCACTAAACACACATGTGGTATTGACTGTTAGATGAAAATGTGGTTTGACTTGTACTCTGATCTATGAGGACAGAATACTGTGGCTGTGTTAGCGGTATTTTTCTTGGGTTTTAGCAAACTGATACAGTCACGTGATGTATAAGCAAGTATATTGCATGAACTAACTGTGACAGACGGTAGTTGGGCATATGCACCTTATTTCCCCATAACACAAGGAACCAGTGTCCAAAGCAGAATTGTTATGAAAGACTGATGACTGCAGACTGTATGTTCCTGACCCATTGGTAACAAGTTAAGAGGTAGAAGGGCTGACAACATAATAGGGCGAGTCTTTGGGATGAGAGCCTGATGGCTCCCTATCACCACGAGATATTGCCAGTGGTATGTAACTACGGGTGGTCAGTTAGAGTCCTACAGCATGGAAGCAGGCCCTTTGGCCTAAATTGTCCATGCTGACCAAGCTTCCTAAACTGAATTGGTCCCATTTGCCTGCCTCTAGTTTTGGGTTCCCCTACCCTGGGGAAAAGACCTTGGCTAATTACCCTATCTATGTACCTCGTGATTTTATAAACTTCTTAAGGTCACCCCTCAGCCTCCTAAGCTCCAAGGAAAAAAGTCCTAGCCTATCTGGCCTCTCCTTACAACTCAAACCTTCCAGTCTTGGTAACATTCTTGTAAATCTTTTTTGCTTCCTTTCCTGTTTAATAACATCCTTTCTATAGCAGGCTGACCAGAATTGTACACAATCCTCTAAATGTGACCCTACCAATGTCTTGTACAGCCATAACTTGATGTTCCAACTCCTGTACTCAATGCTGTGACCAATCACGGCAAGAGTGCCAAACACCTTGTTCACCATCCTGTCTGTCTGTCACGCCCCTTTCAAAGGGCTATATACCTGCTTCCCTCGGTGTCTCTGTTCAACACCATTCCCCAGGGCCTTAACATTAACTGTGTAAGTCCTGCCCTGGTGTATGTTACCAAAACTGGGCCAGTGGGCCAAGGAATGGAAGAGGGGTTTTAATGCAGATAATGCAAGGTGTTGCATTTTGTTAAAGATAGGTTTAAGGTGAGAGGGGAGAGGGACTTGAGGGGCAATTTTTTCACAAAGAAGGTGATGCTTATAGGGAATGAACTGTCAAAAGAACTGCTAGAGGTGAGTACAATTACAACATTTAAAAGATATTTGGACAGGTACACGGATAGAAGGCTTAGAGGAATTTGGGCCAAACACAGACAAATGGGACTAGTTCAGCACAGGAAACCTGGCATTGGTAAGTTGTGCTGAAGGGTCTGCTTCTGTGCTGTATAAATCTATTAGTCTATGACAAAATGCAACACCTTGCATTTATCTGTATCGAGCCACCTGAGTACTGGCGAGACTGGCAGTTAAGCTGGAAGTCAGGTGCTGTGGGGAAAACTTTCTTCTTGTTGGGTACTCCATGGCTAACACAGTGCGCCCCCTGTAGTAATGGCTGTTACTGCTCTTATTGGCTTTTTCCTCACCCAATTACAAAGGTTTTAACTGCTTCGCCCCATCTTTCCCCAAACAAACCTGCCTTTGTCCTCCATGGCATCTCCCAGCTCTTGTATCCTCAGCAGTGGCCAAACCTACTTGTGATGCTGCTGAGATCTCTGATTTATGGGCCTTCTAATTGGGCTGCCAGATCTCAGAATGGACTATGTCCTTAATTGAATGGCAGGTTTAGCAATGGTTTCAAAATTGATTGTCACTAGAAATCAGCCACCCTATTAACGGCTGTCCAAAGAGGTGGTGTTGGCTCTTGTTTCTCTGTTCTGTGAGAAACCAATATCACTGACAGAAGTCATCCCAGCATCACTACTTCATCCCTCTTGAGCACTTTTTGACTGAAAACAATTAAATTACAATCAAAAATCGATTTAAAGGACAGGCATCAAGTGAATTTTGCTTCTTGCAATTTCAGAAAATCAATATTAAAACACAAGTTTTACTTGCGCGATTACTTTGGACTTAACAGCACAGTAATAGTCTCAAAATGGCAGGGAGTAGCTAATTATTCCACGATACTGGGAATTCAGATTCCTGAGAGTCTAAAGTGGGACCACCTCCAGGAAATGCACCACATTTATTATGGAAATCAGTCTTCACTATCGTGAACAGGATATATGCTGATATTTTCGGTCTGGATTTGTCAGAATCTGTGCTGTTCGTGGTTAAAATAGTTTTACAGTTTTTCGACATCTTTCTATTAAAGTCTTCCGAGCATAAATAATTACTCATTTTTAATCTGTGAGAACGACCAGGCACAATGGATACAATCTTCCCAGGCCTTGATCAAAGTAGGCTACGGTGAAAAATTTGGGAAAATCAGATGAGATGTCTAGTGAGGCCTTTCTACTTATTGAGACCAAAAACTCTCATTGTCCAACCAAGTTTTAGACGTCAAGATGAGATTTTCACTACTTAGTAGTGAGAGGCCTGTTAACATGGATTATCACTCATTATCACCCTCATTGCTATTTAATCTCTTTAACGTACAGTCTACCCATTGGATAGAAACCAGGCACTGGAAATTCCTGACAAGGAAGTTAGAACAGCTATCTGGTGACTCCAGCTCACCCAGACCTCCATCTCGGACATCACTCACCAGTATTTGAGGGCATGGTCCGTGGGCAGTGACTGCACATACCCACATCCATGAATATTGGCATTCAACATCTATAATCCACTTACAGTATGACTCTGCTTTTCAAAGCTGCACATTGGAGCATACCTGCACCTCCCATTGTAATGCTGTGTACTTGGACAGGCATCCACCTCACAGATTTTAATGAGGCTACATTTTTGGGCTGGTTACTCATTCCCTTAACACTTACTCATTGTACTCAGTTGAACCTACCTGGATACTCACAGTATCCCTGCCTGGTCTTGCCTTGCCGTTTTGCACTTTTCTCCTTCAAGCAAACCTTCTATCTTGCCATGTTGTTTAGCACAAACACAAAGCCAGTCAAGGGAGTGGACTTGCAGCTTTACAGCATGATGCTACATCAGAATTATACTTGGAACTTGTGCCAGCCTATTATGTGCCGAAGACAGTGCATGTGCTTTAAAATGACAGTTTCTAAGGGGAATGTTCCAAAGCTACGTCCAGGGAGATATTATTTAAGTAGGCATTCCCAGCACAAAAAGTTGAGGGCAGTTTCCAATATTATCCAGGGATTTAGGCATGGACAATCAGTTGCACAAGGTGATCAGCATCAGCATCAGACTTTTACAGTCTGAGGAATAGGCCATGATCTACCCTCTGGGTCCAGTGCAATGAGTCTGTGGAGTCACAGGAATGCAGTTGGAGAGCTGTACAGATATCAGTCACAAATCTGGTCACTCGTCATTTGGAGCTGATTGGCTATTTCACTCAAGGCATGGGACTTTAGAGAAGTATGGGATCTGTTCACTGAATGTCAAGGAGGTTATCAGAGGCCACTGTTGTAGGAAGGAAACTGGGAATGTAATTGTGTGGATTGGTGTCCCAATACTGTGTGCAAATGGCATTACAGTAGTGAGAGGGCTGGGGCAATTCAATAGACAAGCGGGTAAACAGTAGAGCATGGAATGGAAAGAGTCATTATCAGTCAACAACACTTTGGATTCTTTTGGGAGAGGAAGTCAGAGACTAGATCTGGCATATTTATTTGATATGCCAGGAACTGGAATGTAAAGAGGCCGCTGAAGGTTTAGGTAGATGGATTTGGTAGGATTTGGGAAATTGAAAGTCTACGCTTGATAGGGAGGGCTATGAAGAAGGGAATGCTTACATTTGGGAACTTACCAATAGTCAAAGTCTGAGCCTAAGGCTCACTGGAGAGTGACTGCTGTTGCCTTCAATTCTGCTGTAAATAACAAGCGCACAATGGAAATGAAAATGGCTGTGACCACACTCAGAGTAGTTGGGGTAAGTATGTCCTTCTGCAAGTGGGAAAGTTTCAATTTCAAGCAAGAACACCCTTCAAAAGGGCAAAAGCATCACACAGACACCCATACACTAAAGCTGAGACACACTTGTGAGTAATACATCCTTTGTGAACTTTTGGCATGAAGCTCCTTGTGTTGTCCAAATTCTTGCACACTTGATCATTTGATGCAACTTTATCAATCAATCCCACTACTGACTGTGATGCACCAGCAATGTTTTACAACCTGTGAAGGATTGACTGTAGTTGTTAAATCATGTGCCATTTACCCATAGCCTGTACGTGGTGCAAGAGCTGCTCACATCACAACTTGGACAATGTAAATCTCAGAAGCTTTTCTTCTTTCTTTTCCTCCCAGAATCACAGAATTGTTATGGCCCAGAAGGAGGCAGTTGACTTTTATACCTGTATTTGCTCCTCAAAATCATATCGTTACCTAGTGCCAATCTCCTGCTTTTTCCCCATACCCTACACTATTTCTATCCAAATAATCATCTAATGGCCTCTTGAATTCCTCAACTGAGCCCACCTCCACCACACTTCCAGGCACAGCATTCCATAGTTTAACCACTCATTGAGAGAGAAAGAAAATCTCCTATTGCCCATGCTTCTATGCCGTCTTGTTCTTGTTCCTTTTATTAGTGGGAACCGTTTCTCCTTATCTACCTTACCCAGCCTGCTCAGGATCTTGAAAACCTCTATCAAATCCCCTCCCAGGAGAACAGTCCAGACTTCTTCAATCTATCCTCATAACTGAAATTTCTTATTTCTGGAATAATTCTTGTAAGTCCCTTATGCTGTCTGCCCACTGCTTTCATGTCTTTCTTATAATGCAGTACCTACAGTTGTACACAATACTCTAGCTGAGGCTTAACAAGTATCGTGTACAATGTCAACATCATATCCTTGCTTTATACTCTATGCCTCATTTTATAAAGAACACTGTATGCTTTGTCAACTGTTCTCTCCAAATGTTTTGCCGCCTTCAATGACCTATGCACATGTACACCCAGGCCCATCTACTCTTGAACTCCCTTTAGAATTGCACTCCCTATTTTACATTTTCTTCCGACATTCTTCCTACCAAGGTGCATCACTTCACTCTTCTCCACGTTGAACTTCTGCCACAATTCACGCACTCCACCAACTTGTTAATGTCCCTTTGGAATTCCACACTGTTCTCCTGATGGTTTACAATTCTTTCAAGTTTCTTGTCTTCTGCAAGCTTTGAAATTATCCCCTGCACATTAAAATTTAGGTCATTAATATTTAACAGGAAAAGTAAGTGTCAAATATCAACCCCTGGGGAAATCCACCACAAACTTTCCTCCAGCAGCAAAATGTCCATTGACTGGTATGCCTGTTTTCTATCACTCAACCAATTGTGTATCCATATTGCTACTGACCTTTTAAAATCATGATCTATGATTTTGTTCACAAATCTGTTTTGTTGCACTGTATTAAATGCTTTCTGGAAATCTATGTATACCACATCAACAGCATTAGCCTCATCAAGCTTTTCTATCACATCTTTTAAAAAAATCCAGCAAGTTAGTTAAGCATGAAATCTATCAAAGACTTGTTCCATATTAATTTTGTAAACTTATGGTAACAGATTTCCTCCTCTGACAGTATGACCTGGGTTCCATCCTCCTCTGTGGCAAAGGCAAATGTAAAATATTCATTTAACACCACAGCCAATGCACCTACCTCCATGTGTAAATCCACATTTTGGTCTCTAATCAGCCCTAATCCCCCTTTAACCACTCTTTTACTATTTATATGCTTATAGAAGGCTTTGGGAGTCCCCCTTATGTTAGTTGCTAGTCTTTTATCATAATTCCTCTTTGCTTCTTTTATTTGTTTTATCACCTGCCCTCTATATCTTTAATATTCATGTTGATTCTCAATTGTATTCTGTCGCTCTACCTAAATTGACTCTGTCCTTGACACCTCTGAGACATCTTGTTTCTCCATTACTGCAATTCCCTCCTTAAACAGTACTGCCAGCCCTCCTGCTTTCCTTTCGTTTCTATCTTTCCTGAATAATTTATGCGCAGGAATATTTAATACTCAGTCTTACTCTTCTTTGAGCCAGGTCGCTGTCCTTGTCACAATATCATATTTCCAAATGGCAATCTGCATCTGCAACTCCTTGATTTTATTTACTATCGTCTGCATTTACACACAAATATGTTAACCCATTACATTCCAGTGCAGTTGAGGAGGCTTGCCGTGTATTGGAGCTTGTTGGTATTGGAAATTTGTTTGGGTAACACCGATTAACATGTATCTAATAATAATATTTTTCACTGTATCTCAGTACATGTGACAATAATAAATAAAACAAAATCTTCAGTTTACCTGACTGATGATCTCCAGTTAAATGAAAATAAAACACCAGGTTTTAGCAGATAACATAAAAGTAACTGCTTGTTATGAACAAATTATGGCAATTAGGAAAGGTGAATCGATAACTTATAATTCTGTAATTTTAAACTCTAACTCACTCACCACACGTACAGATAAACATACAAAGGCGGAAATGACATGGATATTTAGGGTGGGAAATGGAGGAGAAAATATCAGGGAAACATTGTTCTTTGATAGCAACAGTCTGGACCGCAGGTGTTGTTGAGTTGTTTACTCTGATGTCTTCCATTTCCTGATTTTTTTTTCTCCATTCTTAGGGTATTATTCCACCTTTCTCACCATTACATGTCACACTGGGGAAGGAACCATTCTGCCCAATATTAAGTCGAGAATTATCTGGTGGACCCTAAAGAAACAGGGCTTGTGCACTTACATCACCCTAGGACTCTCACACTCCCTATTGGAAACTCCATCGTCACAGCTTACCTTGCTGGTGACCATCTTGTCTTTTCTTGAAGCTTCAAGATTTTTTTGTTTGTGTACATAACAACAAAAATAATACTTTTGCATTGTTTGATTCTCAGTACAATTCAAAGGTGTGTTACTTTGCTCATTGCCTCAAGCAATGAATGAATGTATTACCCAGTCTGTCACATTGAAACATGTCTCTTCTAGTATTCACTATGCAGGTTAATATTGTAGGACTAATAAAACGAAAGGCATGGGATTGTAACCCATCTTTCAGCAAAAAATGCATTCCATGACATGTCAATATTTAAAGTTCAAATGATGGTATTACAGAAAGACAGACATTTGCAATGATCAATTGGCAGAAAATGACCAGGTTTCACCTCCACACTTTCCACAGGACTTCAGAACTGGACAGAAAAACCACTGAAAATGGAACACAGACATAGCAAAGTGACTTCTATACACAAGTCAAGAGATAACAGAGGCAATCACATTGCACAATATTAAATGATTTGTCTCAGTAATTGAGCTCCAGTAGCCAGACTATTAATAATATTTACAAGCTAACAAGTTAGGAGTTCCATTGTCTGAATGTGCACACATATTTCGTTGAAATTCTGATCCCAAAAATTGTTTCATTAGTTCAAATTTCAGCCATCAATTTGATGGTGTTAATATGCCTGAGTCTTCCTCATCAAAGCACCTTCATCAATTACGCATGAATGAATGATGTGGAATTATTGCAAAATGTAAGAAGGTAAAATAAAGAGTGAAAGGGATTTGGGACAAAAAAATTGACAAGGTATGATTTTTACAGTACAAAAGACATGTTTGGAGACAGGGCACCAACTTACAAGGTAACTGTAGGCAGGATTGGACTGGGTGAGTTCAATATGGGACTTAAGAGAACAGCATTTGTGTGGATTGATTATAATAGAAAGAAGCAGGATATTGTCGCTTGCATGTTATTGGTGGTAGAATAATCAGTTAAAAGTAAACCAAGAGGCAAATTGAAGAAACTGTGTGTGTCAAGAAAATTACATTTGACACACTTACTGATGTTTTGAGGATGTAGAATGGTAGAGTAGATGAGCAAAAATGAGTCATTTCAATAAAAACCAAAAGAACTGCAGATACTGTAAATCAGAAACAAAAACAGAAGTTGCTGCAAAATCTCAGCAGGTCTGGCAGCATCTCAGTTCTGAGGAAGGGTCATTGGACCTGAAACATTAACTTTGATTTCTCTGCACAGATGCTGCCAGACCTGCTGAACTTTTCCAGCAACTTCTGTTTTACTTTCTGAAAGATATCAACAATTTGGATGAGGGAATACAAGACAATATTTCCAAATTTGCTGATGACACAAAACTAGGTGGGATTGTGAGTGGTAAGGAAAAATTAAAAATAAGCTTCCAGGTGATTTAGACAAGTTGAGTGTGTTGGCAAAAGAATGGCTTATAAAGTACATCGTAGCTAAAAGTGAAGTTGTCCACTTCAGTCAGGACAACAGAATTGGAGAGTATTATTTAAATGGTGATAAATTCAGAAAACTCGATATACAAAAGGATATGGGTATCCTTGACACTGGCAACTGAAAAATCAGCATGCAGGTGCAACAAGCAATTAGGAAGGCAAATAGTACGTTGGACTTCATTGCAAGAGAGTCTTTTTGCAGCTGAGCGGGGAGTTGCTGGCAGCATGCCTGAAGTACATGTGCAATTTGAGAAAAATATACTGCCACAGAGGATGTGGAGCGAACGTTCACTAGAGTGATACCTGCGATGGCAGCCTTTTTGAATGAGAAGAGGAGAGGGTTGACTGGGCCCACGTTCACTTGAGTGAGAAGAACAAGGGATAATCTCATCAAGACAGATAAAATTCTGAGAGAGCTGGACAGATTGGACGCAGTGATTATGTTTCCCCTGTCTGGGGGCATCCACATCAAGGGGTCGCAGTTTAAGGATAAATGATGGCTATTTCAGGCTGCGACGAGGAGAAATCTCTTCACTCAAAGGGAGATGAATCTCTACCACAGTAGACTATAAAGGCTAAGTTAGCAAAGATATTCAGAATAAAATAGATTTTTAAAGGCTAAAATTGTCAAGTGGTTTGGGGAGTGAGCAGGAGTGTGGATTTGAGATAGTTGAATGATTATGTTGAATGGTGGAGCAAGCTCGAAGGGCCAAATGGCCTTCTCTTTTTTTATGTTTCTGTAACCCTGGCCATTTTCAATCTTTTGGGTTTTTCTTACACATTGTAATATAGCTATTCTGAAATATCACCTTAAGTATTTGTCTCTGCCTCCCTATTGGTCTATCCTTCAATCAAATCTGACAATTCATTTTAGTCAGTTCTGCTTCCATACCCTCTTAATGCCCTTATTTGTGTTTAAAGAATAGTCTTAGATCCACTCTTTTACCTCAAATTGAATGTCAATTTCAATCCAATTATGGTTGCTCCCACTTAGAGAAACAATTAATCTTGTTGCACAACATCAGGTCTATTACAGCCTGCTCCCTTGTTAGCTCTCGAACATACCATTCTAGGAACAATCCCAAAGACATTCTATGAACCCCTGTAGGCTACCTATTCCCAAAACACCTTTAGTCACCCAATTCCCAGCACTATTATAAGTAATTGCGTGTGTAGGCATGATGTCATCTCCTTTCTTATAACTTGTTTAGCAAATAATAGTTGTTTATTTTCAATGCACTCAAGAAAACCTTGTCACGGGCTCCTTACTGTAACAGAGAAAGTTAGTTAACTACATTTTATTTGGTGGCAAGTAGCCTTGTGATTTAAAATTAAAATATACAGTTTTGTTGCATCAAACTGGGGGCATTGAAAGGAGGAGAAAATTTCTCCTCCCCTCACCTGGTCATAACAAGGGTTAAGGGGGATATGTACTGAAAACAACCAATGTTGGAGAGCACAGCGAGTCAGGCAGCATCCATGGAGAGAGAGCAAGCTAATATTTCAAGTCTAGATGACTCTTCATCAGAGCTGAAGTGAAATGTGGAGGGGACAGCATTTATGCTACAGATTGGCGGGGGTGGGGTAGGGCGCTGGTGGAGAAAAGATGTTGATAGTTGATAAGATGTTGATAAGGCGAATGTGGTTAAGTTTTGAAAATAAAGAGTGGATAGCATTCACCAGGATAAATATTTGAGACAGATGGGCATGATAAGAGCACTGAGTATGGATTTATGTCCATAAAAGATTAAGTTAGAAACCAGAGAAAACACAGTGTGGAGCTGGAGGAACACAGCAGGCCAAGCAGCATCAGGGGAGCAGGAAAACTGACGTTTTGGGTCGGGACCCTTCCTTTCTTTTCACATATAATCATCATTTTCAGGCACAAACTACCTGATAACATTGTAAGTTTCAAATTGCTCTTTGAAAAGAAACTTGCCAGTTTACTGTGAAAAATATATTTTTGGTTAAATATGGTAAGTTAGCTTAAATTATGAAAAATCATGAGTTACTCAGTCTCTTGGAACCTTGCTTGATTGCTTCAGGACTCAAAGAGGAATTTTTGAAGGTTTGTTCTAAATTAGTTGCAGGTTTCTCCTTCTATTCATTTTGGCTTGCCTAAGCTATTGCGCGGTGAGGGAGTGGACCAATGGTATGTATGATTACAATAAGGCTGAAAGGAGGGAGTGGGCTTGGAGTTTAATATAACTGGAGGTCTTTTCCTGACATTTTCATGTATAGGCAACTTGTCGTCATTGTCTTCAGGAATAGTGCCAGAAGACTGGAGACTAGCAAATGTTATCCCCTTGTTCAAGAAGGGGAGTAGAGACAACCCTGGTAATTATAGACCAGTGAGCCTTACTTCGGTTGTGGGTAAAGTGTTGGAAAGGATTATAAGAGATAGGATTTATAATCATCTAGAAAGGAATAATTTGATTAGGGATAGTCAACACGGTTTTGTGAAGGGTAGGTCGTGCCTCACAAACCTTATTGAGTTCTTTGAGAAGGTGACCAAACAGGTGGATGAGGGTAAAGCGGTTGATGTGGTGTATATGGATTTCAGTAAAGCGTTTGATAAGGTTCCCCATGGTAGGCTATTGCAGAAAATACGGAGGTATGGGATTGAGGGTGATTTAGCAGTTTGGATCAGAAATTGGCTAGCTGTAAGAAGACAGAGGGTGGTGGTTGATGGGAAATGTTCATCCTGGAGTTCAGTTACTAGTGGTGTACCTCAAGGATCTGTTTTGGGGCCACTGCTGTTTGTCATTTTTATAAATGACCTGGATGAGGGCGTAGAAGGATGGGTTAGTAAATTTGCGGATGACACCAAAGTTGGTGGAGTTGTGGATAGTGCGGAAGGATGTTGCAGGTTACAGAGGGACATAGATAAGCTGCAGAGCTGGGCTGAGAGGTGGCAAATGGAGTTTAATGCGGAAAAGTGTGAGGTGATTCACTTTGGAAGGAGTAACAGGAATACAGAGTACTGGGCTAATGGTAAGATTCTTGGTAGTGTGGATGAGCAGAAAGATCTCGGTGTCCATGTGCATAGATCACTGAAAGTTGCCACCCAGGTTGATAGCGTTGTTAAGAAGGCGTACAGTATGTTAGGTTTTATTGGTAGAGGGATTGAGTTTCGGAGCCATGAGGTCATGTTGCAGCTGTACAAAACTCTGGTGCGGCCGCACTTGGAGTATTGCGTACAGTTCTGGTCACTACATTATAAGAAGGATGTGGAAGCATTGGAAAGGGTGCAGAGGAGATTTACCAGGATGTTGCCTGGTATGGAGGGAAGGTCTTATGAGGAAAGGCTGAGGGTCTTGAGGCTGTTTTCGTTAGAGAGAAGAAGGTTAAGAGGTTACTTGATAGAGACATACAAGATGATCAGAGGATTAGATAGGGTGGACAGTGGGAGCCTTTTTCCTCGGATGGTGATGGCTAGCACGAGGGGACATAGCCTTAAATTGAGGGGTGATAGATATAGGACAGATGTCAGAGGTAGGTTCTTTACTCAGAGAGTAGTAAGGGCGTGGAATGCCCTGCCTGCAAAAATAGTGGACTCGCCAACTTTAAGGGCATTTAAATGGTCATTGGATAAACATATGGATGATAATGGAATAGTTTAGGTTAGATGGGCTTCAGATTGGTTTCACAGGTCGGCGCAACATCGAGGGCCGAAGGGCCTGTACTGCGCTGTAATGTTCTATGTTCTATGTTCTATGTATATACTGTATAATTTATACCTCCGTTGTGAATATCCAGAGTTACTAACAGAAAGAGTTTCAGTCCTTAGTTGAATGATTCCTTGAGGCAGTGAACCAAACGAAAATGCAAAATACCAAGTCTTAACTTAAAAATATTAAGAGTCAGAATGTATTCTAGACTCAGTATTGAGCTCATACTCAGCAAGCATGAACAATACAAATTCTAAGCAAGTGTACTATGTAATGATAGAAATTACACCTAGAGCTACATTGACAGAGTACACAGGCAGCTCAGACAAAAGAAAGCTTAAATTATGATCATCTTGCTTCACTCACAGTTAATTGATGGTGGAGTGTGCTGGGGAGGTAATGAGGAGGTGTGATGGAAGGATGGGGCAGGGGAGAGTGGGTTCTGATCATGTCTTTTGAGGACTCATGGAGAGGTCATTGTTTCCTCTGGCTCTGCCGAAAGGGTTTTGCTTGTATATATCTTTTCTCATAACCTATCATATCCTTGTATATTTCACTGGCTACAGATCAAAGAAAGTAAGAAATTAGAGCTGCGAGTAGGCTCTTCAGCCCTTCAAGCCTGCCCTGCCATTCTATAAGACAATGGCTGATCTGACTCAGGCTTTAACTCCTCTTTTGTTCCAACACAACATGCAAGTACCCCTCTAAACCACTCACTGTTCCGACTTGGAAACATATCGCATTTCCTTCAATGCCACTGGGTCAAAATCCTGGAATTCCCTCCCTAACAGCATTGTGGGGCCATGTGGACTTCAGTGGTTCCAGAAGGCACCTCAGCACCACCTTCCCAAAGGCAACTAGGGATGGGCAAGAAATGCTGGCCCAGCTAGCCACACCTATATCCCATGAGTGAATAAAAGAAGGCCGTCAATTCTTTGATATTTCAAAAATCCATCTCCTCTTTAAATAATCTTAATAGTCTTCCCTCCAAAAGTTGAGAATTCCAGACATTTGCTATTGTTTGAGGTAAGAAATTCCTTTGCATTTGAGTTTTGAATGAGCGTCCCCGTATTCTGTTCTCTAGTTCAAGATTCCGTCTCTAGTGAAAATAGCTTCTCAACATCTACCCTCTCAACCTCTGTCAAATCTTATATGTTTCAATAAGATCAGCCATCATGCTGTCATGAATAAAAGCCAATCCAGTTTAGTTGTTCTTGATAAATCAACCGCTTCTTCCCAGGAATCAACCGAGTGAATCTCTTTTGAACAACCTCCAATGTTAGTATAACCCTTCTTAAATACAGGGACCAAACCTGTCCATGCTGTTCCAAGTCTGGCCTCATCAACATTCTGCACAGTTGTAACAAGGCTTCTTATTTTTAAAACTCCAACCCCCTAGCATTGAAGGCCAAAATTCCATTTGCCTTAATTGACTGCTACACTTGCATGATAATGTTTAGTGTTTCATGTCCAAAAACATCCAGGTCCCTCTGTGCTGCACTTTTTGGAGTCTCTCTCCGCTAAAATAAGTTTGGATTCTTCCTACCAAAGTTCTTGACCTCTCACTTTCTTATGCGAAACTCCATCTGCCAAATCTTTTGCTCACTTATTCAAAACTAACTATATTCTCTTGCAGATTCCTTAGAATCATTGAATTCCTACAGTGTGGAAGTAGCCCATTTGGCCCGTTGAATCCACACCGACCAACCGAAGAGCATCCCACCCAAAACTACCCCCTACCCCATCTCCATAACCATGCATTTCCCATGGCTAACCCACCTAACCTACACCTCCCCAGACACTATGGGTAATTTAGCATGGTCAATCCACCTAACCTGCATATGTTTTGACCGTGGGAGGAAACTGGAGCACCCGGAGGGACCCAAACAGACACAGGGAGAACGTGCAAACTTCACACATGCAGTAACCTGAGGGTGGAATCAAACCTGGGTCCATGGTGCTGTGAGGCAGTAGTGCTAACCACTGAGACACTGTGCTGCCCTTATGTCTTCATCACAACATGTTGTCCCACCTATTTATATATCTTCAGCAACTTTGGATAAAGTCCACTGTGCACCCCTCCTCCATGTCTTTAATATAGATGGTAAATAATTGAGGGCCTAGGCCTAACCATTGTGGGACTCCACTTATATTCTTCTAAGTTGAAAAAGATCCATTAATTGAACCAGAGATAGTAGGAACTGCAGATGCTGGAGAATCCGAGACGGCCCTAAACCCCACCTCTTCCTCCGTTACATTGATGACTGTATCGGCGCCGCCTCGTGCTCCCACGAGGAGCTCGAACAGTTC
>NC_063333.1:60457492-60479243 GCF_021869965.1 Rhincodon typus | reverse complement strand
CCGGTGTGGCTTCCTCTACATCGGGGAAACCAAGCGGAGACTCGGGGACCGCTTTGCAGAACACCTACGCTCGGTTCGCAACAAACAACTGCACCTCCCAGTCGCGAACCATTTCAACTCCCCCTCCCATTCCTCAGACGACATGTCCATCCTGGGCCTCCTGCAGTGCCACAACGATGCCACCCGAAGGTTGCAGGAACAGCAACTCATATTCCGCTTGGGAACCCTGCAGCCCAATGGTATCAATGTGGATTTCACAAGTTTCAAAATCTCCCCTCCCCCTACAGCATCCCAAAACCAGTCCAGCTCGTCCCTGCCTCCCTAACCTGTTCTTCCTCCCACCTATCCCCTCCTCCCACCTCAAGCCGCACCTCCATCTCCTACCGACCAACCTCATCCTGCCCCCTTGACCTGTCCGTCCTCCCTGGACTGACCTATCCCCTTCCTAACTCCCTACCTACACTCACCTTTCCTGGCCCCATCCCCGCCTCTTCGACCTGTTTGTTTCCTCTCCACCTATCCTCTCCTCTATCCTTCTTCTATCCGCCTCCCACTCTCTCCCTATTTATTTCAAAACCCCCTTCCCCTCCCCCTTTTCTGATGAAGGGTCTAGGCCCGAAACGTCAGCCTCTCTGCTCCTATGATGCTGCTTGGCCTGCTGTGTTCATCCAGCCCTGCACCTTGTTGTCATTAATTGAACTCTTTGTCTTCCATGTGTTAACCTGTCCTCAATCCAAGCTAATACATTACCCTGATACCATGAATTCTGAACTTCTGCAATAACCTTTTACTTTGCACCTTATCGAATGTGTTTTGAAGATCCAAATATACTACCACTTCTCCTTTATTAACTATGCTCGTTTTTCCACAAAGTACTCCAGTGAAGTGGAGTAGCTGAAGATTGCTGAGTGCATCAGGCCCCAAAGCCTGACCTGCTCTTTGGTAGTAAGTTTTCAAAAGGAGAAAGTTGTTTTTGTAGTACCAATCTATGCTGACTGCCCAGGGGCAGGCAATGCTACAGTCAGCACCTGCAGGATCTGTGGGGTATTTTCACTGATAGACAGAAGTGGCATTGTGGGAAAAAAAAATACACTTCATGGTTTTTTTTCTTCTATAGGCAAGCGGCATAGCTCCTGTTCTTGGCATCCACCAGAAATACCTAAAAATAGGACCCATGAATTCATGAGCAGGACGAACGTTTGTATAGATTGGGCATAGGCTGTCCTACTGCCAAAAAAGCATAATTTGTTTGCCTCAAAAAACAATCACATTGTATACCAATTTCAAACAGAAATGCTTTAATCTCAGAACGTTTACCATTAAGAAAATTGTGATTCAGTTCAATATTGGGTCAATTACTGCAATTGAAGATCAGCTGTTAACATTAAAGTTATTTTGTGTTCAGTGTAACATTCCTCTTGAGTCTGAGCATTGGAAATGTATACCTATAATGACTGTAGTTTTTATGTGCGACTTCCTTAAGTTTTAAATGTAATACCTACTTGTATCATTTTAAATTACCTAACAAACTCTCGTGGTTGAAGGTGAAAGCTGTGCCATAGAAGGAATGTATTTATTTAATATTATAATCGTTCTCAGTAAAATTATGTTAAAATACTATAAAACACGCAAATATTCCTAATTTTATTTCATAACCTGTTAGCCAGTGTAAGAAAAATAATATCATTTCATATTGAGCTGTTAAATGTGGAACTGATTTGGGGTGGGGGGTGGGGTAGGGTGGGGGCCACAGGTGCCAACACAATTCACTCATGTTTACTTCACTAGTGAACCATCCATTTTTTTTTCTCCCTCATAACACAAAGGACAGAACATTGACTCATTTCTAATTGGCTTAAAGTTTGTTTTCCTTGAAAGAAATAATGGTCTTAAATGAGGGACGTGCACTCTTACCTAGCCAGTAGAAGCTGGGTATTTACTCGTGACTTAGGAGTCATAGAATGTGTTTTCACATTTTTGAAACATGCCCGCCATTGTACAAATCTCTTGAAGCACAAACTGCATCTGATGAGTAAGTACAAATGTTGTTACAGGACCGTAAACATTTCCAAAAGTGTGCTCAGTTTCTGTGGTGTGTTGTCTTTGAGCTCTGTAATCTGCACCTACAAAAGTTGAAAAACAACACACTGTTGTCAGCGCAAGAGCCAGTTTTATTAGACTAGTGCTGACAAGAAATGGAATTTATTTTAAAACTCAAGAAAATGCTGGAACGGCAAAGTGGGTCAGTAAGCATCATTTGGCCTAACAGCTAACATTTTCAATGCGCACCTTTCTTCTGAAATGTCTAATTTTTCTCTCCATGGATGCTGACAGGCATGCTACGTATTTCGACTTTACTTCCTTTTACTGAGGAAATGAATAAGCTGGCTTTGCATTGTAATCAACTCCCATAGTCCTTTGCTGTGGCCCAATATGACTTGAATACCCGTGATACCTTCTTCATATCACGACATTAAAACTGATGGTACTCCACTTGCCATTCATTCAGTAGAATACAGCCATCATTCTAATCTATACCAGTATGTATTCGCAGTGGTTAACTTATACTATATAGACTCCACAGAGTCTGTGCCACAAAACCCAAGTGAAATTATTGATAAACTACATCAGCCACATGTGAGAAATGCTGCTCTGCTTTCCATCAAAATGAATGAGCAGTAGAAGCTGATAAATAGTACTATGCTGCAGGGAATGATGAAGTCAGCAACATGTTGAAGCCTCAAACTGGGGACATTCCAGGTAATGTGGGTTGCTGCCAGTACTGGAAAAATGGAAGGAGGAACCAAATTTAAATTTGTTTTTTATAAGTTGGCCTTCATAATGAAACTATGCAATCAGTCACTTTTCTAAGAAAGCAGAAGAAATCTATACTTTAATGCGAATGGAAACCAAAAAATAAAAATCCCATTGGCCTAAAAATTCCAACAGCCAGGTTGCTATTTCTTCAGGGCAGATTTGCAAGTCCTGACATCTGGAAACCCCTGAGAAAGGAGGATTTTCCACATGCTCCACTCCACTGCTGGCTGTGAGCGGTCCTGGATTGGTCTCTGCTGTTTCATAATAAGAGGTTTCTGTCTGGGAAATTCAATAGTAGGACTGAGGAAAATGTAATTGTCTATTTTTTTGATGAGTAAATCTAGGGCTATCTAAAGTGGAGTAAAGTCACGCAAATGCAGTTGAAAAATTCAACCACTTTACATGAATTTTTAAGATGCTAAACGGCTTCCAAACATCTAATGTGGTGGGTAGGAAGCACATATTTATTAGAAGCCTAAAAGCTGCCCACTACATCAGCACACAGTAAACCTTTATTTGTATTTGTGGAGAACCTAACACCAGTCTTCTTTCTGTTAGGGGTCCAAGGTTTATTGGCTTAATGAGGTCTGAGGACCAATATTGCAAACATTTTGCATTTATCCATTCAGATAGGAGATCCATTCCCTGCTCTACATGCACTCAAAGATATTTGTTTAGATTTCTGGGTTATTTCTTCTGTATTTAACATCATGGTTTATGTATTACCACAGTCTGCCGTTGCCTTTACTTCAAGTACGTCTGTATATATTGGCTGTTGATGTAGATGCCAATTATAATTCATGTTTTTGCTTTCATTTTTGTAATAGAAGTGATGCCACCCATTAAATTGAATTGAATCTGTTGTCTGTAATATTCATTTCTGAGTTCTGTCATATGCCAGATACAGAAGTAACATAGCATTAGGAATACAGGAACTTAGAAATAGGAGTGAGCCATTCAGCCCATCTGGCCGCTCTGTTACTCAATTAGATCACGGCTGATCATCTACCTTACTGCCACTTCCCCACATTATCTTCTTATTCTGATGTAAGTAGTCTCCAGAAATGTTTCAATTTCTGTCTTAAACTTTTTTAATGACTGAGTTTTCACAGTCTCTGGAAAAATTCTAAAGATTCAGCCCCCCCTGAGTAAATAAATTCCTCTTCATCTCAGTTTTACATGACCCACACTTTATTCTGAGATTATGTCCCTGGTTTTAGAATCAATAGCCTGGGGAAACATCTTATCTGCATCCATACTGTCAAGTCTTATTGAACTTCTGTAAGTTTCAGTGAGGTCACTCCTCATTCTTCAGACAGTCTCCTCAATCTGCACTCATAAAACAATCCTGCAATCCCAGAGATTAATCTGGTGAATCACTAATGCACTGCCTCTATGGCAAACATATCCTTCCTTAGATAAGGGGACCGAAACTATACATAATGCTTCAGGCAAGGTCTCACCATGGCTCCATAAAACTACAGCAAGACATCTTTACTTTGTACTCAAATCCTCTTGTGCTGAAGGCTGACATACCATTTTCCTTCCTAATTGTTTGCTGTTGCACCTACATGCTAACTTTAAGTGACTCAGAAACATTAGGGATTGGCAAATTTGACATCAGTTTTCTGAACACACCTCTGTGAAATGCTTTGGAACATTATTCCAGGTTAAAGCTACAATGCAAATGCAAATTATTGTCGTGGTTACCTAATTCCAATGATCTTAGATGTAGATTGTCAGATCCCAGGATTATGCAATCCCAAATACAGCACGAGTACTGCTGGTGCACTGGTAAGCTTCTCAGTTTTTCTCCAGCCAGGACTACTGCTTCACTAGCAAATTAAATTTCAGAGAGATCTGGAAGAATCCCGTGTTCAAATGACAGGGCAATTCCACGAGTTGAGTTCACAGTGCCCTGGAGTAATGTGGGCTTGTCAGCACAGCTATCGGTTTATCAAGTCTGCCACAGAAGTTTGACTTGGTTCCAAACTTCTATCAATTATGATATGTTAATCCTGTGAAGGATAAGCAGTAGTTGATTATTAGACAACTTACAAGTGCAGTCTTGAGTTTTCGGAGTCAGACAGCAGGTGCTAAGTCTCTTCATGAGAGACATGACAAGTTCCAGAGTTTTAGAATTGTATTGTCACCATCTCCTGTTCATGGCATGGACGCATACAGGAACACATTGAGTGAAGCCTTCAGTGACTGGATGTGTGAACTTGCAGAAGCAGCTCCCTGTCTCTTATCAACTCAATCATACTTACATGATTCTCTCTTCTCACACCCTGCCCCTAGATAACACCTCTAGCAGCCTTTGTCCTGAATCTCAGAATTTCCACATCAGAACCATGATAGACATACGCCTTCAATTTGATGACTTTATTAGATGTTTTTCAGTGTAACATCCACTTGAGCTTTTAAACATTCAAGTCTAGAGACATGTACTAGGCTAATTCATCACCAACTGTTTATTCAAGGTGCCTATGTGTGGGGCTTTGACAAGACATCTCTCCAGCGTGAAGCTAATGAATGATTGTATAAAACAGCTGATATTGGATTGGTCAGCAACTATTCACTCCTATCATCTCTATCCATTATTTAAACACAAATCAATCATTTTATACCAAAAACACAAAGTCAAATGTACCCCCCAATGGCTGTGAATCATACACACCCACATTTTCAAAATCTTGGAAGGCTCTTCAAATGAGACTTTGTGGGTAGAGCTCAAGGATAATAAGTGAGCAGTCGGGAGTGTATTACAGACCTCCAAACAGTCTTCGGGTAATAGAGGAGCAGATTGTAGACAATTCATCAAGGTGTGTCTAAAAAAATTCGTAGACAATTGTATTAGGGGATATCAACTGCTCCATCATTAATTGGGACAGTCATAATGTAATGAGTTTAGAGAGGACAGATTTTTTAAATTGTATACAGAGAGCTTTCTATAATGAAGATGTAGATGGTCCAACAGAGTTACAGTGCAGTGCTGAACTTAATTCTGGAGATCAAAGCCAGACTGTACAAAGTATTGGTGAGATCATATCTGGAGTACTGTGAGCAGTTTTATTCATTGGTTCCCTTATTTAAGGAAATATATTATTTCATAGGAGACAGTACAGAGAAGGTTCACTGGGGTAATCCCTGCATTGAAGAGATTATCTTATGAGCAAAGGTTAAAAGGTTTGGGGCTTTACACATTGCAATTTAGAAGAATGAGAGGTGATCTCATTGAAACATATAGGATTCTTAAGGACCCTGACAGGGTAAATGCTGAGAGGATGTTTCTCCATATGGCAGCATCTAGGTCCGGGGGCGGGATAGCCTCAGAATTAAGTTGCACCGACTTAAGACTCAATGAGGAATGCTGAGAGTCTTTGGAACTCCTTTCCAAAGAGAAATGTGGGGGCAGAGTACTTGTGCATTTTTAAGTTGAGATAAATAGATCAGTAACGAAATCAAGGGCTATGGGGGAAAAGTGGGAAAGTGGGCGTGAGGACAGTTGGATTAGCCATGATCCCCTTAAATGGTGGAGCACGTTCAGAGGTCCAAATGGTCTTTTCCTATTTCTTGTGGCCTTATAGCGTTCAAGATACAATTAGGAGAGATGTTTACTGGCAGCAACTGCAATACTGTACATTTTGTTATGGAAAAGGAAAAGATGGTCTACAAAAAAGGCAGTTTTTAAAAAAAAACAGGATCTGGCAAAATAGTCTGGAATCAACTATGTCTGGGTAAATCCACAGTAGAACAGTTGGCATTCAAAATGGAATTTGTGAGTTTTCAGGCTCAACATGTTCCATTTAGGATGAATGTATGAGCAACAAGACCAGAGAAACCCGGATATCTGGGAATATTGAGGACTGGATAAAAAAGAAAAGAGAGGCTTTATCAGTTATAAAGGGAGCAAATCAACAGAGGGCCCAGAAAAGTATAGAAAATGCAGGGGTTCTTAAATTAGCAGCGCAGAGAGGGGGTATTAAAAAATACTGGCAGATAAGATTAGGGAGAATCCCAAAATATTCACTATCAAGGGGAAGAGGATAACCAGGGAAAGAGTAGGAGCCATGAGGGATAAACAGGGCAATCTGTGCTTGGAGCCAAAAAATATTGGTAGGGGAGAAAGACGATGCAGGTTCACAATTCGAGAGGAGGGAATGTGAGGTTCTTGAGCATAGGGAGTGAAGATGTATTGAAAGTTTTGATTGCCATAAATGTCAACAAATCCCCAGGACATTGGTTTGGCCACTTTTGGAGTACTGTGTGCAATTCTGGTCTCGCTGCTACAGGAAGAATGTGTGAAACTTGCACGCGTTCAGATAAGATTTACAAGGATTGCTGCCGGGGTTGGAGGGTTTGAGGTAGAGGGAGAGGCTGAGTAGGCCTGGGATATTTTCCCTGGAAAGTTGGAGGCTGAGGGTGACCTTATAGAGGTTTATAAAATCATGAGGAGCATAGATAGGGAAATAGACAAGGTCTTTTCTGCAGGGATGGGG
The DNA here is from genome assembly GCF_021869965.1 of Rhincodon typus. Lineage (NCBI taxonomy): Eukaryota > Metazoa > Chordata > Chondrichthyes > Orectolobiformes > Rhincodontidae > Rhincodon > Rhincodon typus. Next base: position 60,471,924 of record NC_063333.1, on the reverse strand, counting down.
GAGTCCAAAACTAGAGAGCATAGGTTTAAGGTGAAAGGGGAAAGAATTAAAAGGGATCTAAGGGGAAACTTTTTCACGTGGAGAGTGGTGCTTGTATGGAATGAGCTACCAGATAAAGTGATGGAAACTCGTACATTACAACATTTAAAAGGTATCTGGATGGGCATATGAACAGGAAGGGTTTAGAGGGATATGGGCCAAATGCTGGCAAATGGGACTAGATTTATATAGAATATCTGGTCGGCATGGACAAGTTAGTCCAAAGTATCTGTTTCCGTGTTGTGTATCTCAATGACTTCATGAATCTTTGGCAAGATGATTTGTATTCCAGGCTGCTGTGGGAGGTGAGGGAAGAAATTACAGAAGATTTGACTCAAATTTTTAATTCCTCCCTGGCCACAGGAGAGATGACAGAACACTGGAAGACAACTAATATGGCTCCACATTTCAAAAAAGGTGGTAAAGATAAACCAGGGAATTACAGACCAGGAAGTCTCACAACAGTTGTAGGGAGACTACTGGCAAAAATTCTGAAGAGAATCTTCACTTGGAGAGGCAAGGTTTGATGAGAGGTACTCAGCATAATTTTGTCTGAAGGACGTCTTCCAAACAATTTTGAATAAAATTTTTCAAGGAGGTGACTGCATGCATGGATGAGGGCAGTGTGTTAGATGTAGTTGATATAGATTTCAACAAAACCCTTGACAAGGTCCCACATGGGAGACGGACAAAAAAGGTAAAATCACATGAAGTAAAAATAACATGAAGTAAAAATCACAGGGTAAGTTGTCAAGTTGGATCTAAAATTGTCTTTGTGGTAGGGGCAGGGATTGATAGTAGAAGGCTGTTTGTGTGAATGGAGTCTGGTGTCCAGTGGCGTACTACAGGGATCAGTGTTGGGTCTCTTATTGTGTGAACAATACAGAAGAAAATGTGGGAAATGATAAGTTAAGTTTGCGGATGAGACGAACATTTGGCGAAGTGGTTGCCACTGAGGAAGAAGATTGCAAGAAATGATAGATGGAGTGATCAGATGGGTAAATCAGTTTCAGATGGAATTTAACCCTGATCAGTACAAGTTGATGCACTTTGGAAGAAGTAATAAGACAAGGGAGTACTCAATGGATGGCAGGACATAGGTGAGCTGAGAGGAACAGAGCAATCTTGGGGTGCTTATCCATAGATACCTGAAGGCAACAGGGCAGATTAATAGGGTAATTACGAAGCCACACAGGATACTTGCCTGTATCAGTTTTAAAGAGTAGAGGCTGTTTGAGGTGGGAACACTCATAGCATTTAAAAAGTACTTGGATGAGCACTTGAAATGTTAAAAAATTCATGGCAATAGGCCAAGAGTTGGGACTAGTGTAGATTTAGAGCAACTGTTGTTGATGTAGACCCAATGGATCAAAGGGCCTCTTCTGTACTGTATGATTCTGTGTTTTGTTTTTAATCCTATGTGTTAAGTATTATGGGATAATTTTCATCACTGAAGAATGGTGAGAAATACTGCAGTGCCCAATTCATTGGGCATAGTCATGCTCACAACCTAACAAGCAGTGGTCTGGACATCACTATCAGCAGTCCTGGATCTGTCCTGTCCCAGACCCAGCAGAGGTTTTGGCTCAGTGGTATCAAAATTTGGAGGCAGTTGCCCTGGGAGTCCTCAACATTGACTCTATATGCCATGAAGTCTCATAGCACCAGATCAAACGAGGGCATGTAAACCCCATGCTGGTTATCATCTACAGTCCTCCTTCAACTGATGAATTAGTGCTCCTTCACGTTGAGCAAAGAGAAAGCCCTGATGGTAGCAAAGGAACAAAATGAATTCTGGGTGGGGGACTTCAATGTCCAACATCAAGAGTAACTCAGCAGCAGAACTACTGATCGAGCTGGTCAGGTCCTGAAGGACATAGCTGCCAGATTGACTTTCTAGCATGTGGTGAGGGAACAACAAGAGGGAAAAAACATACAAGATCTCATCATCACCAGTCTGCTGGCTGCAGATGCATCTGTCTATGACAGTATCTGTACGAGTGACCATTGACCAGAAACTGAATTGGACTCACTACACAAACACAGTGGATACTAGAACACGTCAGAGGCTAGGGATACAGCAGCAAGTTAAGCACCTCCTGACTCGCCAAAATCCGTCCACCATCTATTAGGCACAAGCCAAGAATGTGATGGAATACTCCCTACTAATACTATGGGTGCAGCTTCAACAACACTCAAGAAGATTGACTCCATCCAGGACAAAGCAGCCTGCTTCATTCACACCACATCCACAAACATCCATTCACTCCACCACTGACAATCAGTAGCCAGCAGTGTGTACTATCTACAAGATGCACTGCGGAAGTTCACCAAAGATCCTTAGACAGCACCTTCGAAACCCACAATCAATTCCATCCAGAAGATCAAGGGCAGTAGATACATGGTAACACCACTACCTTCACGTTTCCCTCCAAGCCACTCACCATCCTGACTGGAAATATATCACCGTTCCTTCAGTGTTGCAGGCATTCCTTCCCTAATTGGATTTTAGATCTGTCTCTAGCACGTGGACTACAGTAATTCAAGAAGGTAGCTCACCTACTATCTTCTTTTGTGTAACAAGGGATGGACAATAAATTCCTGGCCTTGCCAGTGACGTCCACATCCTACAAGTGAATTAAAATAAAGGGTTATTATTTAGCATGGTTAAAAGTGGAAAGTGGGATTGCTGGGAAAACTGTGACGTCCAACTTATATTAATGACATAGAGTTCAGAATTAAAAGTATACACTGGCAGTGTTTAACATAGACAGTGCAGAGAAAAGCTGTGGCACCTCCATTCTACAAACCTCCACGAGCTAGGATGGAATAAAGCGCCTAATTGGCAGCAGGAATCCTGCAAATTAGACCCCCAGCTCTCCTGACAAAGTTAAAAATGACCATAAGAAATAGGAGCAAAAGTAGGCCGTTCAGCCCACTGTTTCTGCTGTGCCATTCAATAATCCTCAACTCCATTTTCCTGCCTTTACCCAATTCCCCTTGATTCCTTAACTGATTAATCTCAGCCTTAAATAAACTTAAAGACCCAATCTCTACAGCCTTTTGCTATAAAGAATTCTATATATTCACTGCGCTTTGAGAGAAGAAATTCTTCCTCATCTCTATTTCAAATGACCCTTTAGTCTGAGGTTAAGCCCGTTTGTTCTAGACGTTCCCATGGGGAAACAATCTCCTTGCATCTACTCTGTCAAGTCTCCTATAATTCTTTTACGTTTCAAAAATATTACACCTCATTCTTGTAAATTCCAATGAGTACACGTCCCACGTACTCAACTTCTCTTAATAAGACAGTCTCTCCATCCTGGTACCTGACTGGTGAACCTTCTCTGGACTGCCATCAATGTCAGAATATGTTTCCTAGATAAAAGCCAAGAACTATTCACAGATTTTCAACTGAGGTCTGACTTATTGAATGGAATGATTTATTTCCATTTGCATTTTACAGTGGGTAATACAGTAAAATACAGTGAAAAACATCAACTGTTGGCACAGTCAGCACCATTTTGAATAGTTCAAGAATAAAAAAGATATAACCGAAGACATATTCGTTCTTCCACCTCCACCATGACTCCTGTGCTGGCTCACTAAAGATAGCTGCACGTCCACTGCCACACCACTATTTGCGCTGCACCCACCAATGTGGGAGTCACCATTCTTTAGTTGCCATCTCTTTTCCACTGGGCCCACCTTGCCGATACCAATGCCAATGCTGAGTCCCAAGCTGAAGCAGCACTAGCCCCGCAAGCATGTGTCCCCAGTTCTGTTGCCACAGCTGCCTTGCCGATAACCAGGAGTCCATGCTCTGGGCCTGCCATGACTATAACCAGGAGTCTGTGGCTCTGCTGCTGCCTCGCCAACGTTAGGAGTCCTTGGTCTGGGCCTACTGCAACCAGGAATCCCTGGCTCCGCTGCCAGACCAGGCCACCGCCACCTTGCCAAGACTCCCTTTCCATTCACCCTCCTCCGAGATGTCGACTTGCCAGTGCTGCCACCTTAAAACGTTCATCACCGCCGCCTCTAATTGCTGGAGGATCTTTACCACATGCCTCCCCTCCCACCCTTCACCGGCCACTGGCTCCCAATGCCAGGAGGACATCTTTGCTGCCGCATTCGCCGCAGTCACCACCTACTGCCGGGAGGTCCCCGCCATTCCATGTATGGCCCAGACTCACTGTGCCAATGTCGATTAACTCGCCTCAAAAGACGTTAAAGAAAAATGAACAAAAAAAGGAACAAACAGAAAAATAGCAGAAGTAAAAAGAAAAAAAAAAGAAAGAAAGCAGATGGGAGTGGATGAGCCCTGGGCTAAGAGCATGCACACAACCCTGCTACTCTACCACCTTCTTATATTGTTTCATATAAGCCGCCAACTTATATGTTGTAGCGAAACCTTCCAACATTTTTTTACTCCATTTCTCATTGAAATACAGGCGAACATTCCATTTGCCTTCCCTATTACATGATGAACTTGAATCATTTTATGGTTCATGAATGAGGATTCCCAAATGTCTCTATTCAGTACCTTTCTGCAATCATTCTCCATTTAAATAATAACAGCTCCTTAATTTTTCCTGCCAAAATGCATAATATTACATTCTCCCACATTATATTCTATCAAGTTTTTACGACACACCTTGCCAGTCCACTTTTTCTTTGTGTCATTTGTAAACTTTGCTCTAGTACATTCTCTTTCCTTATCCAATTCATTAATGTACCTTGTAAATAATAGTGACCTCAGTACTGAATCCCTGTGGCACTCCACTATTTACAGGTGCCATCCTGAAAATGCTCCCTTTAGCTCAACTCTCTCTTCTACTAGTTAGGTAATCTTCTATCCATGCTAATTTACTACCTCAACACCGTGGACTCTAATTTTATTTTGTAGTCCAACTTGCCTTACTGAACGCCTTCTGGAAACCCAGATCCATTGATTGCTCTTTATATTTCCTGTTTGTTACCTACTGAAAGAATTCTAGTGAATTTGTCAGGAATGATTTCTTCATCATGTAGCCATATTTATCATATTATGTATTTCTAAACACTCTGCTATTACCTCCTTTATAATAGACTCAATTTTTCACAATACTAGATGTTAAGGTAACTGGCCTATCGTTACTTGTATTTTTCTCCATCCCTTTAAAAATGAAAGATGTTACATTGTCTATTTTCTAATTCTCCAGGACATTTCCAGAATCTAAGGTTTCTGGAAGATTACTGCCAGGGCATTTCCTACCTCTGTAGCTACAGCCTTTAATACTACTGGATATGTCTCATCAGGTTCAGGGGATTTAATGGTCTTTTTCCCACTAGTTCGCCTAGATTTTTTTCTCTGGTTATTATATTTATTTCCTCTCATTTTTTGCCCTTGAATATTTAGTCATTTTGGAATGCTATTAGTGTATTCTATTGTGAAAACTGATGCAAAGTATTTATTTAACTCCTCAGCCTTTCCTGGTACCCTATTAATATTTCCCCAGGTCTTCTTCTCTAAGGGGCCTCTATTCACTTTGGCTTCTTGTTTCCTTTTCAGATATTTAAACAAGCTCTTGCAATTTATCTCGAAATTACGTGCAAGCTTATCCTCATAGTTTATCTTCTCCCTTTTTATTTCTGTTTGGCTGTCTTCTTTCACTCTGTCTACATATCTCCATGAGAACAACTGGCCAATCATACGCTGGGGACAGAGAGCCTGAACAAGAGGAACCACTCCCCAGAAGGCAAATCTGACAGAGGCAGTGAACCACGGTGATCTCCCTTGACAACAGCGAACAACAAACTCTACAATATGGTAATTATCTCCAGCACGAGCCTGGAAGTAGCCATATTCCTAGTCACAGTCACCTTCACAGCCAGTGGGGTATGCCCTTGACCCACTTTAAAGTTGTACTTTGGGCACAACAAGGAACTGAAATCCTTCAATTAGTGCAAACATCTCAAACATTGCGTGTTGCTATAATGTTGAAGTCAGAGAATTGTTTCCTGAATACTCTGGGTGAACATGGCTTCCTGCTAAGAGCCCTTGTCTTTCTCCTCCAGATTTTCATTTTCAGCACCTTTACAGATGTCTAAAATCAAATTTAAAAATCCAATTCTTTGTTTGCTATTTTATCGTGTACACTTGCTCCCCTCACTCTCTCTGCTCTTCCTTGGGCATTCACTGCGCTCAGTAAAACGGGGTTGGTTTGGAATTTGGGTTCTGGTTGTAAAGTCAAGGGAGGCTATAAGGAGAAAATAAAAGAGCAGTTTAGGTGAAAAGTTAGGTTTAATCACTGGCACTTTTCCATAGCTCTTGTTCTATTCTTATTCTGACTTGCCTATATTGGAGTTCATTATAATTGACTGGGTGGAGTTAATATGTGGTTTAGAGTGTAGGATGTTATTTGTGCTTAGAACATGTTTGAGTAATCTGGAAGATGGGTGGTAATTCATTACATGTAACTAAATAAACTGTTCATGCTTGCTGCTGTACTTTCGTGGCCATCTATAATGCACCTTTAATTTAGGACAGGTCAGTATCATGAGTCAGCAGCCTGAAGGTTCATTGAAAGTTTACGAAGCTAACCATTTGGAAGCAAGTGACCATATGTAAGCGGGCTAAGTGAAAGAAATGGTTATAGATCAGAAAGCAATTGTCTCCAATTTCCTGGTCACTTCTCCACACATTTCTTGTCCTCTCAGTAACATTCTATTTCACTGACCGGCTGATGGAGATTTCCAATGTGATGAATAAAAAGATGTGAAATGATTTATAGGATGGTATAAAATTATCGGTGCAAAGCCATCAACTGAATCTCACCATAAAACCAAGAGTGCACTGCACTTACATTGTTGACCAGGTAACATCCAAAGTGGAAGCAGTAAATAGCAGTTTTTGTGTGAAAGGTACAGAGTTGATGGCTGGGATTTTTGGCCAACTGAAAGGTCAGGTCAGTAATCAGAAGTCCAGTGACTATTCAATGGTCAGCATCTGCCTTCAGTTCTCATTTAAACAGCATGTCTCCATATAGCTCACACCATGCAATTGTAACCTGATCTTCTGAAGTGTCCATTGAATGTATATTGTGGCCTGATTGATAATGTCTCAGGTCCATAACAGTAAATGGAAAAACAGACTTTCACTCAACAATCCCCATTCATGCAGGTATACCTGATAATCCCCACTTGTGGTAGCAGACCAAGCTATGGTATTGGAGCTGCCTTATCCTCACACATGAAACAAACAGTGGATAGAGCAGTCAGGTGTGGAAAAGTTGGGGAAAGGAGCTTGCAGGAGCTGATTCACGCCAAAGCCAGATTGACATTTTTTGGGAAAACATAAATTAGCACAGGATGAGTATATTGCAGGGGAGTAGGTTTTGTCGGTCTAGAAGGTAATCCAGCTATAGCGGATGCCTCCAACCCTTATGGTGTTAACGGCAAGGAGCTTCCCTCTCAGGCAATAAAGCAACATAGATTCACCTGGAACACAGGCTAGTGGCGGACTTGAGCAGCTGTAAGATGAATCTCTGACAGGCCATAATTTAGAGTTTCATTGGGAACGATGTCAGGGTTGAAATGTCGCATTAATATGACTGTGTGCTTTCACTTACTGTTCTTCCAATAACCTGAAAGCAAAAGAACCAAGACAGAGGTCTTCCCTACAGTTACTCTCATGTTCTGACAGATCTGGAGGAGAAATTGTTGAGGCTTCAAGTGAGATCAGGATCAGGAGCAGCAGTTGAACTAGCTTCGGTAGAGACTGCAGAGGGAGTAGGTGCAGGACAAGAGCCGCTGTGATGAAGGAGCTTTCTTCCATAGAATGTCATCGACAGGCTTTGATGAACCTATCTATAGATGAGAGGTAGCAAGTGTGGAAGTTGTCGCAGGGTGCACTGAGCCATGATCTTATGCCTAGCCAGTTGCTGAACAAGGACCTGTAGCACCCTGGGCTGGATGGTGGTATAAGGGCTTCAGAACTCTTGAGCATCACTGAGCTAGAGTGGGTGGATTTACATATCACTACGTCAAATTTGAATAGAGTACTCTTACTCTGGAAGGCTTACATCAATACATAAAGAGGATAGATTAGTCCATGCCTAAAGTAACTATAATTCAGAGCCTGTCTCATCTGTTATTACCATGTAAAGCAGTATTTACAATTGATTTATAACAAGTAGCTTTCCATTGAAGTTTAAACCTGATGACAGACTTTGCCTTGTCCTTGACAGGTCTGTCTTGAAACTAAACTTATAGTTTGACATCAAATCACATTGTAAAAGAGGCGGCAATCCCATCTGATCGCACTAAAGACCAAAACATTCCATCCAATTTTTTTCACAATTCTCACCGTAGTTCTGAGGAAGGGTCACCAGACCCGAAACATTAACTCTGTCTTTTCCTTTACAGATGCTGCCAGACCTGCTGAGCTTCTCCAGCAACTTTGTTTTTGTTCCTGATTTACAGCATCCGCAGTTCTTTCGGCTTTTATTCACCATAGTCCATGTTGTTTAGACCTGTATGAGATTCCATGCATTATTTGTACATTTTATGTTTTAATTTATGCAGTTTGGCTGTTAATCCTCTATTTGCTGTAATGAACATGCCTCAATTTGAGATGGATTTTTCATTCACTTTATCCATAAATGTGACTATCTATAAATGTGACCTTTTATTTTAGATCTGTTTCTGATCTCATTGATGCAGTTTGTGGTTGTCTATATGTGAGGCTGTTTATGATATATCACAGAATTGGATCCTTATTGAGACACGTTGCCTTGAAGTTTAGTAAGAACGTCATAATATCTCAGAGTTACTCATAGTTGGGGTTCTGTACTATTTCTTCTCAGGACTTGACCCTAATCGCAACACGTTACAAATTCATTTAGTCATACAGCACTTTGAAGGTCCGTTGGCCCACTGAGTCTGTAACAAACTATCTACATGAGACCCGCTTTCCAGCACTTTGTCCATAATCTTGAATATTATGACATTTCAGAAACTCATACATGTACTTTTTAAAGGTTATGAGATTTTTTGCCTTCCCCTACTTTCTCAGGCAGTGCATTCCAGATTCTGTGTGAAAAGATTTTCCTCAAATCCCATCTAAACCTCCTGTCCTTCACCTTATTAACTATGGCCCCTCACTATTGACCCTTCAACTATGAGGGACAGTTGTGGCCTAAGCTGAACAGAACTACATAATATGTTTCTATGAACCCAGTGTCCAAGCAAAAGTCTTAAACTTGCATGCTTTGTCCTGGATCAAGTTGGGATAACTGCCTAAATACTCATTGATGATGGTGCTGTACCATGTTCTCCCTTTTTCCTAACAATAAATTGTACATATATGGTTGAATGATGAGAGTGTGGGTGAGAGGAACTTTGTGAATCTGTCTCCCAAGCATGTGAGCAACCAATGAGGATAAGCCATTGCCTTGATGAGTAGCAAATAGGTTAAGTATTGCTTTCCAACAATCTTGGCTAGCTGTTCTCAATTAATTCTCATGCATTTTATATATGAACAGGTCAATTCCCAAAACCGTTCAACAGAGTAGTGAGATAATGTGTTGAACACTCCATTTCGTGCATATCTTAGAAAAATGCACAAATGTACTGTGAATTATCATTGGACTAAACTTTTTAAAATTCACTGAACATGCTGATTATGATAGTCAATGTACCAAGAATTTTTGCACTAATTGTATCGGTAATCTGTCTCAAAAAAGGGAATTTGATGAAATAGTCAGTCACCAGAATGCAATCCTTTGACATGGGAAGTATCAATTGCAATCTTGCAACACCGTTCAGAAGGAAAGATAAAATTTCAACCCTTTGCTTATCAAGGATCTATCCGCCTTTGTTTTAAAAAAATTCATAGACTCTTTGTACACCACCACTTCAAGAAAAAAACTCATAATCTTCTAAGAGAAAAAGGCTTGTGTCATCTCTGCTTTAAAGGCCCTGATTTTTAACGTGACCCCAGTTGTAGATTTCTTCTCCCCTCTGAGCCTGAGAACACTCCTTACTCATACCTTACTCTTCTAAACTCCAGCAGATTCAAATCTAGCCTGTCCAGTCTTCCCTCAAAAGGCAACCAGCCCATTCCAGATTATAGCCCAGTAAAGCTTCCCTGAACTACTTCTAACACATTTGCATCCTACCTACACAAGGTGACCAATGCTACTTACAGTACTCCATATGTGGTCTCACCAGTACCCTGCATAATTGAAGCATGACCTCTCTACTTTTGTATTTGATTTTCTTTGCAATAAATGATAACATTCTATTAGCTTTCCTAAATATTTGCTGTACCTGCATACTTACCTTTAGGTACATGCACAAGGACAACCAGATCTCTCTGTATCTCAGAGCTATGAAATCTCTCATCATTTAGATAAGCTTTTATTTTTATTCTGCCTGCCAAAGTGGACAATTTCACAGTATACTCCATTTGCCAGATATTTGTGCAGTCAACAAATCCATAGGGTCATAGAGTCATACACCATGGAAACAGATGCTTTGGTCCAACCAGTCCATGCCAAACATAATCCCAAACTAACATTTAGATGTTTCTGTAGCCTCTTTGTGTTTTCTTCACAATTTACTTTCCTACTTATCATTGTTGTCAGCAGACATGGCATCCATATCTTCTGTCCCTTCATCAAAGTCATTTATTTGAATTGTCATTTCAATAAATCTAAATCATTTATACAAATTATACAATGTTGAGTGGTCGCATGTCACTTGGTACATTTTATTTACCTGAAAAAGACACATTTATGCTTACTTTCTGCTTCCTTTTTATCAGTCAATCTTCAATCCATACCTCCAACATCTTGAGTTTTTATTTTCCCAAATAAAATTTGATGAGACACCTTATCAAAAGCATTCTGAAAATCTACATACAATATATTGACTGGTCCCCCTTTATCTGCAGCTCATGCCACCTCCTCAAAAGAACTCCAGCAGATTCGTTAAACATAACTTTCCTTTCACAAAACTATATTGTCTCTACCTGATTACCTTGAACTTATCCACATGTCCTGTGATAACGTCTTTAATAATCGTTGCTAATATTTTTCCTACAGCAGATGTTAAGTCATCTGGCCTGTAGTTGGGAACAAAAACAGAAATTGCTGGAAAAGCTCAGCAGGTCTGGCAGCATCTGTGGAGAGAAATCAGAGTTAATGTTTCAGGTCAAGTGACCCTTCCTCAGAACTGACCTATAGTTTCCTGCTTTATCTCTTACTCCCTTTTTGAATAAAGGAATTACATTTACTATCTTTCAATCTAGTGGGACTGTGCCCAAATCAGGGGCATTTGAGAAAGTTAAGCTATCAATTATCTCACTAGCCACTTCTTTTAAGACCCTAGACTGAAATCCATCAGGACTTGAATACTTGTCAGGCCACAGTTCCAACATTTCCCAAGGACCACTTCCCTGGTTGTGATTTCCCCAGGTTCCTCCCTCCTTTACATTTCCTGAATTATTGCTGTTTTTGGGATATTATTTATATCTTTTATAGTGAAGATAGATGTAAAATACCTGCTCACTTCATCTTCCATTTCTTTACTTCCATCATTAATTCTCCAGTCTCACTTTCTATAGGATCAACACTCACTTTGTTAACTCTTTCCTAAATATTTACAGAATATCTTACTACCCGTTTTTGTATTTATAGCTAGCTTTCCCTCAGTCTTATTTTTCACTTTTTGTTTTGGTCATGCTTTGCTCTTTCTTTCATATTCTGACTAATCTTCTGACTTGACACCTCTCTTTGCGTCATTATAAGCTACATTATGAAGCAAGGGGACTACCAAACATTCTCAGGGCAACCAGAGGTGGGAAATGAGTGTGACCTTGCTTTTGTCAAATAGAAAATATATAAAAGAAACTTGGCAGTTTCTTTGCCTGACATTTAGAAAATCACGTTGGTTCATTGCCATTTCAATGTCAGCATTTCAGAACTAGCACACAATGAAGTTATTGTCAGTGTTTGTAACCTCTCTGTTGACCTTCATTTAATTAGGAGTGGCTTTCTCCCATAAGACGCCAGAACTGGAATGTCTCTTGCTTTCCAGCTTTTGCTTTTTGTTATCAGCTTTAAAGCCAAATTCCAGTGAAACATAACCAAACCTGAATTTGACTTACCTTTGTCCTTGTTAAATCAGTCATGTTCATTATTATGTTTCTGTCAGCTAAGAGACTTTTTCAGCATGATTCTCGATGAGCCTACATTTGTGTCACACGCTGACATATTTTGCACAACTTTGTATTATAGCCGTGTCAGAATGCATTATAATAAGTGTAGAAAGTTCCCTCAACTATAAAGTGTGATATCAAAAACAGTTACAGAATGTTAAAAACATCCAGCAGTTGGTGTTTCCTGGTCAATTTCATCCAGATTTCCAGGAAGGTACCATCTTCTCTGCCTCATTGGTTGAGATTTCCCATTTTGAAGTTAAAAAATGCAGTGAACATCTTAGATGGAGTCATCTCTGTCATGCCCCATACCTTCAGTTCTGTTCATATGCAAGTGAGTTCAATAGCAATTTAAATGGTGAATGATTAGTGGATGCCACAGGAAAGTTTTCGCCTCCACCAGCCTCTTCTGGTATTGAAGATTCTGGTGCAATATATAAAGGTGGCCCAAAGCCTCTTTTCTTGCAACAAGTCAGAAATCCCATAACAAACAGTGCAGCACATTCCCATACATTCCTACTCCCACCCCACTCTGCTCCATCCTCTCCCTACCAGTGATGTCTAAGGGTGTAAATAAATTGTGCTGCACTTTAATAATGCTTCACTAATCACACTGCTACAAGCTCATCTGGGCCAGAAAAGACATGCTCTTGATTGATTGATTTATTTATTGCCACGTGTACTGTGAAAAGCTTTGCTAATGTGCAGTGCAGGCAGGTCATAGCAAGGATGTTCAGATCAAAAAGACTCAGACAGAGGCATACAGGTTACTTTGCCCAAGGCGCGTGCTAGACAAGATCAATTTTAGCGAGATCAGCATTATTTGATGCTAGTGAGCTCATTCATCAGTCTCATAATGGCTGGGAAGAAACTGTTCCTGAACCTGTTGGTATATGCGGTCAGGCTTCGGTATCTTCTGCCTGACGGAAGAGGTTGTATGAGATCATTCCCAGGGTGCGATGGGTTTTTGATGATGTTGGCAGCCTTTCTGCAACAGTGAGCTGTGGAAATGGACCACCCACCGCCGACGCAACTCCGCCCACCGCCGACGCCGACGCGACTCCGCCCACAGCCGACGCCGACGCAACTCCGCCCACAGCCTCCACAGCCAGCAGCTCCAGAGGAGACAGCAGCAACCAGCCCTGCCGAGTCTTCACCATCCCCCCAGACCTACCCCTTACTGAGGACGAACGGTCAGTCCTCAGTAAAGGGCTCACCTTTGTCCCCCTCCACCCACAGGTCAACGAATACCGCTCACGCTTGGACATAGAGCAGTTTTTCCGCCGCCTCCGCCTCCACGCTTACTTCTTCAACCGTGAACCTAACCCTCCCTCTACTGACCCCTTCTCCCGTCTCCAAAACACCCCCTCCTCCTGGACACCACCCCAAGGCCTCCTACCCTCCCTCGACCTCTTCAGCTCCAATCCCAACCCCACCATAAAACCCGCAGACAAGGGAGGCGCAGTTGTAGTATGGCGCACTGACCTCTACATCGCCGAGGCCGGACGCCAACTCTCCGACACCTCCTCCTACTGCCCCCTTGATCATGACCCCACCCCTGAGCACCAAACCATCATCTCGCAAACCATCCACAACCTCATCACCTCAGGTGACCTCCCACCCACGGCCTCCAACCTCATCGTTCCCCAACCTCGCACTGCCCGCTTCTATCTCCTTCCCAAAATCCACAAACCTGAATGCCCTGGTCGACCCATTGTCTCCGCCTGCTCCTGCCCCACCGAACTGATCTCCAACTATCTAGACTCCATTTTCTCCCCCTTGGTCCAGGAACTCCCTACCTATGTCTGTGACACCACCCATGCCCTCCACCTCCTCCAGAACTTCCAATTCCCCGGTCCCCAACACCTCATCTTTACCATGGACGTCCAGTCCCTCTACACCTGCATTCCCCATGCAGATGGCCTTAAGGCCCTCCGCTTCTTCCTGTCCCGCAGGCCCGACCAGTCCCCCTCCACTGACACCCTCATCCGCTTAGCCGAACTCGTCCTCACACTCAACAACTTCTCTTTCAATTCCTCCCACTTCCTACAGACAAAGGGGGTAGCCATGGGTACCCGCATGGGCCCAAGCTACGCCTGCCTCTTTGTAGGTTACGTGGAACAATCCCTCTTCCGTACCTACACCGGCCCTAAACCCCACCTCTTCCTCCGTTACATTGATGACTGTATCG
>NC_063333.1:60426570-60447492 GCF_021869965.1 Rhincodon typus | reverse complement strand
TGGAAGGTGTTAGTGAAGTGTATGAACTGTTCGAGCTCCTCGTGGGAGCACGAGGCGGCGCCGATACAGTCATCAATGTAACGGAGGAAGAGGTGGGGTTTAGGGCCGGTGTAGGTACGGAAGAGGGATTGTTCCACGTAACCTACAAAGAGGCAGGCGTAGCTTGGGCCCATGCGGGTACCCATGGCTACCCCCTTTGTCTGTAGGAAGTGGGAGGAATTGAAAGAGAAGTTGTTGAGTGTGAGGACGAGTTCGACTAAGCGGATGAGGGTGTCAGTGGAGGGGGACTGGTCGGGCCTGCGGGACAGGAAGAAGCGGAGGGCCTTAAGGCCATCTGCATGGGGAATGCAGGTGTAGAGGGACTGGACGTCCATGGTAAAGATGAGGTGTTGGGGACCGGGGAATTGGAAGTTCTGGAGGAGGTGGAGGGCATGGGTGGTGTCACAGACATAGGTAGGGAGTTCCTGGACCAAGGGGGAGAAAATGGAGTCGAGATAGTTGGAGATCAGTTCGGTGGGGCAGGAGCAGGTGGAGACAATGGGTCGACCAGGGCATTCAGGTTTGTGGATTTTGGGAAGGAGATAGAAGCGGGCAGTGCGAGGTTGGGGAACGATGAGGTTGGAGGCCGTGGGTGGGAGGTCACCTGAGGTGATGAGGTTGTGGATGGTTTGCGAGATGATGGTTTGGTGCTCAGGGGTGGGGTCATGATCAAGGGGGCGGTAGGAGGAGGTGTCGGAGAGTTGGCGTCTGGCCTCGGCGATGTAGAGGTCAGTGCGCCATACTACAACTGTAGCCTGCTTTGAGATCTGAGTTGTGATTTCAGAACATGTCAAAGATCAGTGACAGGATGTTTAGTCGACTTAAACTAGAATTGATTTAGGTTTTCCCTGAATGTCTCCTGTGAAGTGTACCCTCCCAAACCCTCCCTTCACTTTTGTAGCTGTCATCCCTGCTTTATAGTTTCTTTTTCACTGGTCACCTCTATCTCCAATCTCAAAGGCAACCTTTTAAGATTTTACTTCACTATCCAAATTTTCTCTGAAAAAACCAAAAGCACTGCAAGAACTTGATGTGAAGAAGAGGCAAATTAAACACAAAATGTTAACTCTGGTTGCCTCTCAAACAGTGCTGCCACGCTTGCTGGATCTCTGTGTTTGTTTCAGATTTCCAGCTTCCAGAGCATTTTGTTTATTTTCTGTAATGCCAGAACTTGCTCCATGTGGGAAAACTGAACTTGCAGAAGTGCTAAAGTTCACAAACAAAAATGTCCAGAAGTCAACAACCAGCCCAAAATGAGAATCCAGCAACTAAATACTGTATAATCGCTTAAATATCAATGGTGAGAGATTTTCCCTGCTGGTTAGCATCAGTGAGTTCAACACATGGTCAAGGAAGTGCTGTGACATTCAAAAATAGATCCAGTACGTCATGCAGGAGCAAATTTAAATAACGTTCTGTGCTTAAGTAATCTGAAAACCTGTGTGCACTTTCTGACCCTGTGTGATCTTAGTCACAGTTAGCAGCCAGAAATAGGCACTGTGCAATGAATATCAATCTATGGATACCTCAGAAAAAAATTGGCATATGCATTTTACAGCATATTAACAACATTTAGTTTTCTAGTCTTGAGCTACAAATATAGGTTTGATTTATCCTGCAGAATTCTGGCTGGTGCTCTCAAAAAATATTTTAAACCTGGCAAAATTTTGCAATTTAATGTGAATGTACAGTTTTAGACTTTGGTGACAATATTCTCAATTTACAGCTTCCATTTCTTCGCAATACTATTAGCAAGAATTCCATTATGTAGAGAAAGCATTAAATTAGACACAGTGAGTTTCACGAGAAGAGACAACTTGTTATTCAATGAAAAATCATGTTAATTGTATAGCTTTTTCTCCTTTAAAATATCCTTTTCCAGTTCCCTGCTGAGTAATCTATTCATACAGTTGCCAAGCATTAAAATTAAACATTGAGTGCTAAAATCTGTGGTTGCTCTGGCACAGTCCCACGTTAATACTGTTTGCTGATTTGGGGAAGGGTAGGGGTGTTGACCTCAATAATCACCCACCCATACCAGACACTTCTGCAATGCCGAGATGACAAATGCAATATGCTAGTGGCAGGGTATCTACGAACAGCGTGTAAAATTAAAGGTCTCTAACTAACCCGATGAGCATTGATGAAATCAGCATACACATGCCTCACCTCAGCATTTAATGAGATTTGCCATTCCACAATTTGTTTGTCCATGCATGTCTTAGTTGGCTATCTTTAATTATCAAGAACCTCATAAGGAGTCTCACTCGCAGCGAACACTTCAGAAATTCAAGTGCAAACTGCATACGCTTTTAAAAATGGTCCATTTAGATTGTTAGAAAAGGATGTGCAATATGCTCAGTGGTTAGCACTGCTGCCTCACAGCACCAGGGACCTGGGTTCGATTCCAGCCTTGGGCGACTGTCTGTGTGGAGTTTGCACATTCTCCCCATATCTGCGTGGGTTTCCTCCGGGTGCTCCAGATTCCTCCCACAGTCCAAAGATGTGCAGGTTAGGTGGATTGGCTATGCCTATAAATTGTCCATAGTGTCCAAGGATGTTTGGGTTAGACATGAGAAATGCAGGGGTAGGGGAATGGGTCTGGGTGGGATGCTCTTCGGAGGGGCGGTTGTTGGGCCAAAAGGCCTGTTTCCACACTGTAGGGATTCTATGATTCTATGGGTCCAATTATTTGACTTATAAGACGGTTATGTCAAGCTTCCCAATGGGTATGTGACGTTGGATAATTACCACTTTTATGAAGCTTCTTAAAAGTTTTTTTTCTTTCTGCACTGAACCTTTAGTCAGTAAACACGTACTTAAATCTACTATGAACAAAAACACTTTCAGCAATGCAAAACCATCACATTATGTGGATGGGATGGTGTAGCAAGGAAAAACACAAATTGTTTTTGAATGGATAACAGACAAAAGGTGGATATTGTCAAGGTTATACATGGATACACACCCTTCTAATCCCATTTTGAATTAACCCCCTCCCTCATTCCTTACCTCTCCCTCACATTTGGTGGTCTACGTTGCCCTCAACAGGCTTTGCATGTAAATTAATCAATTAGAAAATATAGGTCACTTACTGGTGGAGTTAATAGATGAAAAATCACTGGTGATTTGGTGATAGGGCGAAAAAAACCTGGTTGGGTGTACTTGCGGATATGAAGAAAAAGGAAAAATAAAAGAAAAAGAAGACGTACGGAGGCCCAGGATCTCAGGAAAAAAAATCCAGCCACTGTGCAACAGAGATGGAAAATCAATGCAATATATTTGCATTATGAATGGTAGAAAAATAGAAACAAGTAGACAAACTGGAAATAGTTAAGAAAGTAAGGAACTATGGTTTATGAAAATCAAAAATACTGTATAGCTAAATTTGGATAATGAGAAGTAACTTAACAAACAGGGTACAAAGTGTTTAGGAAAGACAATGGTATGCAAGGACAAATGGGAGGTAATTGAGTTTGATCCTTTGGGAGTGGATAAGCCACAGAGGAAAGAATTATCTACTCCTTAGAAATTTCAATTTTGCATTGAGCTAAATTAAATTTTAAAAATGTGCAGTCACAGATACCAAAGAATTTACTCTTTGGCAAGCTTTTCAATTCATTGGAATGTCAACTTTCAGACAGAAAATATCTTCCCCGAGGCAGAAATTGACCTCTCCTTGTAAAGCAGTCTGAGCTCTGCTTCTTTAAGCACATACAGACCTCCAAATCAAAAAGCAAAGTGAGGGCAAAATACGAATATTCAAGCAATGCAAAATGGTTGCAATGGATAATGCACCATTCATGAAAATAAAACAAAAAAACTGAAGATGCTGGATAATGAAACAAAAAGTCACTGAGCTCAAAATTGAATTCTGTTTTACCTTCTGTCCACAGATGCATTCATTTTGATTCATTTTGGAAGGTTGAATTTGAATGCAGAATACAGTGTTAATGGCAGGATTCTCGGCAGTGTGGAGGAACAGAGGGATCTTGGGGTCCACGTCCATAGATCCCTCAAAGTTGCGACCCAAGTTGATAGGGTTGTAAAGAAGGCGTATGGTGTGTTGACTTTCATTGGCAGGGGAATTTAGTTTAAGAGCCGTGAGGTTATGCTGCAGCTCTATAAAACTATGGTTAGACCACACTTGGAATATTGTATTCAGTTCTGGTCACCTCACTACAGATAAGATGTGGAAGCTTTGGAGAGAGTGTAGAGGAGATTTACCAGGATGCTGCCTGGACTGGAGGGCAGGTCTTATGAGGAAAAGTTGAGGGAGCTAGGGCTTTTTTCATTGGAGCGAAGAAGGATGTGAGGTGACTTGATAGAAGTTTACAAGATGATAAGCGGCATAGATAGAGTGGATAGTCAGAGACTTTTTCCCAGGGCGGAAATGACTATTACAAGGGGGCATAATTTTAAGGTGATTGGAGGAAGGTATAGGGGAGATGTCAGAGGTAGGTTCTTTGCACAGAGAGTGGTGGGCATGGACCATGTACAGCTGACACCTCTAATCCTTGGAGAGTTATTATCAACACTGCCTTTACGTAATCCTGCAAATGCACACCAACGTTCCACCATCCTCTACGTTTCCTAGGATCTTGCCATTCAATGTATCTTGTTAGTCCTCCCAAAATATATCACCTCACACTCTCTAAGGATTAAATATCATTTGCCACTGTTAGATCATAGAATCTCTGCAGTGTGGAAACAGGCCATTCAGCCCATCAAGTCCACAGTGACCCTTCAAACAGAATCTCACCCAGACCCACAACCCTGTAACCCTGCATTTCCCATAGCTAATCCACCTAGCCTATACATCCCTGGACACTACGGGCAATTTAGCATGGCCAGTTCACATAACCGGCACTCTTTTGGACTGTGGGAGGAAACCCACAGAGACACAGGGAGGCATGTAAGCTCCACACAGACAGTCACCCAAAGGCTGTGAGGCTGCAGAGCTAAGCACTGATCCACCATGCCACCCTAACACAGTTGAGCTTGAACAATGTTTCTCTTAAATGTCACTATCTCGATCTGTAAATGCCCATTACATGTAAAATGTGAAACTTGTAAATTATGCAGTTTATCCATAAGTTATTCCATTGATGTAATTTAGCAAAGGAATATATTCATGGATAGAATACCAATATATGCTGGGTAGTGCTAATAGGTAGGGCTGCAACAAGCTTTCTTAGACTTTTCTTTCCGTTGTTATAGACTATAACAGAGCAAGTATGCAAGAAACCTAATCATCAGAGCCAAGGAGATAGCTGTTGATCTTGAATGTCCAGTTAAAGCCATTTGAATGAATGAATGTTGGCACCTGCATTAACAGCAATCTGTTGTTTTCAAACTACAATTGCTGTAAAGTTAATTATATCTCATCAGTTCTTAAGTCTGTCTTGCTAAAGGTATTTTTTTTTTGCTTTAGGCTCAACAAGTTAGCTTAGTTGATAAGCTTTGCATGTGGCCCCTTCGTTTTGGCCAAATAAAAACTTTATATTTCTGCTTAGGCCTATCTGACCAACCAGTCTATATCATCCAAGTCTAAAGACTTGCCTGTTTATTAATGACCATATCACCAATTTTCATGTCTTTTGCAAACTTAATGATCAAATTTCCTACATCTATGGCTATATCATTAATGCACACAACACACAGCAATAGAATGCGCACTGAACTGTGTGGTATGCCATTGGACAAAAGCTTTGAGTCATAGAAACAATCTTCAATTATCATCTTCTGCATTCTGCCACTCAGTCAATTTTGCCTATTTGCGAAATTTTCACTCCTACTAATAGTGTCATGGACAGGCTCATCTGCAGCAGGCAGATTATTGAGGATGAGGTCAAATATGTTTTCTCATTTTGTTTGTTCCCTCACGACCTGCCACAGGCACAGTCCATCAGCTATGTCCTTTAGGACTCCACCAACCTGGTCAGTAACGGTGCTTTTGGCGGTGGACATTGAAGTCCCTAACCCAGAGTATACTCTACACTCTTGCCACCCTCAGTGCATTGCCCAAGTGGTGCTCAAAGATCCATCAGACAAGGGTAAATGTTTTATGACAACCAGTATGTGGTTTCTTTGCTCATATTTGACCTGATCCAATGAGAATTCATGAAGTCAATGTTGAGGACTCCCAAGGAAACCCTGTCCCTACTATAAATCACTATGCCACCACCCCTGCTAAGTCTGTCCTGTCAATGCAACAGGATATAGCCAGGGATAGTGATGGTGCTTCTTTGACTTTGTACAATTCAGTGAGTTTGAGTATGTCAAGCTGTTTGACTAGTTTGAGAGACAATTCTCCTAGTCTTGGCACGAAGCCCTGGATTTTAGTAATGGGAAATTTGAAAGGTCACCTAGGCTGTGCCTGCCATTGTCAATTCTATTGTTGACATTAGTGCCATGTGGTCTGTTCAGTTTCATTCCTTAATGTAGTAAACATCTTGAATAATGCAAATATAGGCTGTCACTTCAAAACAAGGAGGAAGACAGTTTGCTCCAGGAATAGGTAACACAGTGTGTAAGAGCAGAAGATTTATTTTAAAGGGAGAATTAAATCAACTTAATGTAAACTGGGCAAATCAAGGTATTAAAGAGTCAGAGGTGGTGAATGTAAGTGCATGCCTACTATTTGACTCAGAATGCTAGGGAGGCCACAGGAAGAGAATAGCAAATAAATGGATGCCTAACAACTAAGAATAATAACCACAGAACAGTCACCTTTAACCTAAGATAGAATGTAATTATACGGAATACCAAAAGCTAGCTTTATGACTTTTAAAGAATAAGTTCAAAGAGTTGAGAGAAGAATTAAGCCAAATTTTTATGACAGTTTCAGTGGCCAGGTCAACAGGTTTGCATGAGATGTGCGAGTGAATTAACAAACAAATTCATGATTAAATAACGAGAAAAGAGTAAAATCACAATCTCACTGGGAGAAAGGAAAAGGAACTCCTTGGAAGCAAGCAGTAATGAATTAAAAGAATGATCAGACATACCAGGAATAAAGAGTTGAAGGCACAATATACAGAAATATTTCTTTGATTTCTACATTAGCAAAAGAACTGTTGGGAAAATGAGGAAAATATTATATAAAACAATTAAATTTGTTTGTAAGAACAACAAAGGATTCTTCTGAATGATTAGTTTCTCACAGTATTCACAAGCAAAAAGTATTTATCCCTAAAAGCAACCACTACTTTGGTTGGAAAAAATTTTGCTTGAGCAATATTTTTTGATATTTTTGAGCAAAGTGATAAGCAATGTAGAAATTGTATTTCTGAAAAACATTGGATAAAATGTCCACAAAAATATTAATTTGGCTGGGGAGATTTCAGAAAAAGCTTGTGTAGAGATTAAAAATTGACTGAAGCATGGAAAATAACAATCATGGGTAAAGGTTAGAATAGGGAAGGGCATTGTGCTGGTATTAATGGGATGTCACACAGCTCTTTATGTCAGAATAGTAAGATGATGTATCACAGAAAGAAGCTATTTAACCCATCACACCTATGAAGGTTTTAAAAAAGAGAGTTTCCCAAAGTCACATCCGCGTTCTTTCTCTACAACCCTAAATATTATTACTGTTTTGAAATTTTATCCAATTTGTTTTGAAAATTGTTATTAATACAGCTTCCATTTCTTTTCAGGCAATGTATTGCAGAACATAACTCTTCTCAAAAGCTGCAGTCTATTCGTGACTTTAATAATATTGCTGGCCTTTCTTCAAAAGCTCTCTTATGAGTTAATAAGGCTGGCTAAGTTACAGATGCATTTTCCCACTTCATCCACCATGCCTAAGAAGTGTTGTACATGGCTTATACACTTCAATACCAGAAATTTACTGGCGGACTTTGTCTTCCTTGTGTTCACTATGATTTTTCATTCTTAGGCAGCATGTCCTAGAAACGTAATCATCATTCTGGAGAATCGGCATTTGTCATTTTGTGTAAAGCTTGCATCCTGTGCTGCTTTTAACCCAGCCCTAATCCTCTGATCACATTCTTTCTTGTTTTACCATGTGTTAGGATATTCTATATGCAGCAAATGGCTCCCCATTTCCATTCCAGGATTCTAGACATTGGAAAATCTCTGGTTCAGATGATATTACAAAATGTAAGCAGTTGAAATAATCCAGACTGAATGGTGCAAAAACATTGTCAATAATCTTGACTCATGATTTAAGGGTATCTACAGAAGCCAGTTTTGGCATCAATTTTTTTGTGAAACATGATTACTGACAATTTTGCTAAGGTCTTGTTGACAGACAAAGTGAGATGGATCTCCCTACTTATTCCTTTGCTTAAATTAGTGATATCCCCACACAAATCTTATTTCTCTATCTGTGTTGTGAAAAATGACTAGTCCAGGCACCACTGTGTCTATTCTGTCACTGATAATATGACTTAAGTTTTAATCATGCTGTCTAACTGAGATTTTACTTTTCTCAACAAAGGATAAGGATTTTTTTTTTTCCGGGAGTGTACAAATAGATTGATTTAACATCTTTTTGAAGAATAATGATCTTCCTATTTCAAATTGACTCAGCTTTTGAATAGATTTGCCAATTCTTTTCTCTCCTGTCTTCATTCTGAAGTATTGTATCCACTGTCTGCATGACTTAAAGGAATAGATGCATTTCTGCTCGACAATAAGATGTTTGGATTCCTCAGTATACAGAGTTTCTCACTGATATCATGCCCTTTGAGCCTAGATTTTGTGGAGATTTCCATGAAGATATGTGCCTCCTAGACCTTGGAGTTTTTCTATTCACTGGTGTGACGATGATGGAATTCAGCCATGGCAAGCTGTCTGCCATATTTGAACAGCGAGTCTGGTGTTGAATTTAAATTTTGTAAATCTGAAAATTCCTGTACCTTCAAGCTGATATTCCAGAACCTGTACTACCTCTCTGACTTCACTCAGGTATGCTGTCTTCATTTTTTGTTCTCTGTCTTTAATTTCTTGGACTTAATCCTCACTGTATGATGTCTATTTCTCAGGAAAGTTTCCTTTTATTGGACCTTTCCTTTGTTTGGCAGTGATCAGGATACTGTTAACTTACAGAATTTTCTAAAGCATCCCAACTGGCCATATCTTTAGCACTCAGTTCCTCCTGCTGGTCATTCATAGCTTTTGTGGTTCTGTTTTGACCCACATCTTGTACAACCCAGTTTGGTCAGTGATGTTGATTTTCAATGCCTTGATATTTTGATGGGTTTTTTGGAAGGTGACAGCATTATCTTGGGGCCTACACATCTAGCTGTTTCAAATCAATCCCTGGTGTTTCCTTACATAACTGACCAACTCAGGGCCCTGATTTCTGCTTGTGCATCAAATTGCATAGCCTGCTTCAATGCCCAAATCCTTTGGATTGAAGAAAACTGACAAACTCTCATTCTTCGCCCCAACTACCATACACACAGTCTCTAATTCATCCTTCAAAACAGTGTACAAATAGTTTAGTGCTAAATGATATAAATCCATTTTAAAAAAAGACTTATATTAATTCTCCCAAGAGCTGAGATCATCGATTAATCGTCACCCTTCTTTTTGGAACTGTAAGTGTTGAATGCTTTACTTGACACATCATATTCCATAGTACTTTCTTTTATGCTTTGTCTTAACAGAACTTTAACTATTGGACATATAGCATATAAAAGTGTAGGCTTGGTGTCATTGCTCCTTTGTATGAATAGCATGAAGCAGTTCAATAGCAGTGAAACTGCTGTTTCAAGAGTTCCCACTTCTGGCGTCATTGTGGACCCTCCATGTTACCAAATAGCTACAGTTTGGAAAAATGTTGCAGCTGCTATTCCTCTGCACTAGTGTGCCTGATTGATCCAGCTAAGTACTTGGGTTTTCCTTTCTTACTGTCAAAGTATTTTGTTTCTTTGTATCTACAGACTTGGCTTCAAAGTTTTCCAAAGTTCTTTTTGCTGCCATTTAGAATCTTCCCTCTTTATTACAATTCTACTGACACTGGAGTTGCATCATTAGTCACCTCATCATTATTTGCGTGCATAGTATATACCTACTATTTGTGATTTACTACACTTGGATTCTGTCCATTTTCAGTTTCTAGTCTGTCAGCTTGTTATATTTTGGTTTGGGTTGTTTGCTGCCACCAATATTCCCTTCTTTATGTTGAGTCTAGAGCCTGTCTAATTGTCGATGGTAAAAGTAGACCACTGGTGAGTCTAAAGAGAAGAGTCATTTGAGTTCCATATAGAGATAGTATACTGCAAAATAGCATCATGCATTGTTCATATTAACTTGCTCAGTATAATTACTAAGGGCTCAGGAGCTATACAAGATACATTTGCTCTGTTTGGATACTTGTACACAATTTAACTGCCTCCACACAAGGAAGGTCTGAGGTTTTTGAGTAGATTTGTAGCTCAGGTTGTGGATGTGGTTGGTTCACTTGCTGAGCTGGTTAATTGTTCTGCAGACTTTTCATTACCATGCTGGGTAACATCATCAGTGCAGCCTCCGATGAAGTGCTCTTGTGTTTTCCCGCCTGGTAGTTAAACCCTGGTGTCCATTGAGCTGGGTTACCTCACTTCTGGTTTTGAGGTAGTGAGGTAACCCAGCTCAATGGACACCAGAGTTTAAATACCAGGTGGGAAAACACAACAGCGCTTCATTGGAGGCTGCATTGATGATGTTACCCAGCAAGGTAATGAAACATCTGCGAAACAATGAACCAGCTCAGTGAGGCAACCAACCACAAGGAGTGTCTGACATCAAGAAATTAGGTGGAGCTCAATGGAACAGTAACATTAACTCCTTCAGAACCTAATGCCTTATGCAACAGATTCTGAAACTAAACGTGAATCAATTACATGTGCAGTTCATTTCAAATTGAAAAAAAATGATAAAGGTAGCCCAGAACTTAAAGCCACAAGGATGAACAATACCAGCATAAGCTTAATATAAAGATCTATATGCATTACATAAAGAAGAGAAAAAAGTCATGCAAATGGTATAGGATCCGCTTCCTTGCTATCGCAATAATAACATCACAACTTTTAAAATAGTTGAGTCTCTCACTATCAACATTGTGCAGGTTTTCTGCTTACTCCCTTCATTCAATATATACTGGAGGTAAAAGTTGATCCTATAGTGTCTGCTGGATTGTTAAACATGAAATATAATTACTATTGCAACTAAAACCAGAGGAAATTGCAATTTTGCACACCTTCAACATAGAAAGCAGCACAGACAGTTCACAAAAATATTTTTTAAGACAAAGAACCAAGGAACATGTTATTTGGAAGAGTGTTCTAAAGTATGGCTAAAAACATAGTTTAATGGAGGCATTAAAATGGAGAAGAGGGAGGTGAAGATCCAAAGACATAAAAGATGTTATAATCTCCTGTCCACCATACAAGATTTGTTAGGTTTCACAAAACATGGTACAACATAACTGACACACTATCCCAATAATATTGCACAAATATGTGATTACATTGAGATTTCATTTGCCATGGACTTGGACACATTTAAGTTAGGCAGTTTTCTTTTAGCTATTGCTTAAAACTTTAGTTATCCAGTATAGGTTGTGAAAAGAGTGAATTTAACACATGAATCTTATTTCCTAAGCTTTCCTGTTATACCTTTTTAACCGTTCTTATTTACAAGTCATGATCTTGAAAGTACATTTCTGATGGTTTTGACACTAATTGACACCATAATCCATATATAACTGTAATCAGCTGAAAACTTGGAGAATGCTTATCCATGGCTCATTACCTATCTAGAATTGCTGATTTTGGGATGTACTTCCTGTTGGAGGTGTGAAATTATATAATTTATGTATAGCAGTAAGAACACAAAAGATTGATTTTCAAGTGCTGTCAATAAAAGGGTAGGAATTGAGCAAACTAAGCCTATCCTTCACCGACATCCTGCGAGACAAGATACATGGGACAGCAAGGTTTTAGTGGCCATTCATAGTCTTCCCTGCCATTGAGAACTTGGCCAAAGTGCCTCACATGTACTTTCAAGATCATGACTTGTAAATAAGAACAGTTAAAGAGGTATAACAGGAAAGCTTGGGAAATAAGATTCATGTGTTAAATTCACTCTTTTCACAACCTATACTGGATAACTCACAGTGCCAGAGACCCAGGTTCAATTCCAGCCTCAGGCAACTGTCTGTGTGGAGTTTTCACATTCTCCCCGTGTCTGCGTGGGTTTCCTCCGGGTGCTCCGGTTTCCTCCCACAGTCCAAAGATATGCAGTTTAGGTGGATTGGCCATGCTAAATTGTCCGTAGTGTTCAGGGGTGTGTAGGTTAGGTGGATTAGCCATGGGAAATGCAGGGTTAATGGGATAGGATAGGGGTTTGGGCTGGGTACAGTGCTCTTTGGAGAGTTGGTGTGGATCTGTTGGGCCAAATGGCCTTTTTCCACACTGTACGGATTCTGTGGAAAAGTGCAGTAAATGTGAGTGTCATCATCCATTAAAATGGCTGCAGGCCACTTTCAAGGTATGCAGCCCTCAAAAAAAAGACAAGAATTGTCAGATATCTGGCTGCACATTATGCAGGGGCACAGAGGCTAGGAGAACACTAGTACAAATTAAATATGAGGAGATTTGCCTTGTTTGACTCTACAGCTCCTTCTCTAAAGAACAGATAAAAACATGCTTAGGCAGAAGTTTGCAATCAACCTCAGCATTGAGTACAAGACCTGCAGTAGACACGGCACATCTTGAAGAAAATACCGAAGAAAAATTATTACCAATACCAAATACCAGGTATCTTGTGTACATGTTATAATGTACTGTGTGTAAACCTCTTCCATAAGTGTTGTGTACCGATACTAATGCCTGACAGAACTCTATGACTCTAATTGTGTTTATGATAATCTCATAAGGTACATAATAAAGTCAGAGAGTCCTGCTACATTTACATCTTTTAAATAGCACGCACATAAGATCACTGTAGTACTATGCAAATACAAGGTCCCTCATGATAGGCTCATCCAGAAGATTAAGATGCATGGGATCACGGATCGCGGCTGCAGCTGGAGTGGGACGAGAGTGAGCACAGGCTGGCCAGGACGTGAATCCAGGACAGAAGCCAGTGCGTGAAGGTAGTGAGGCCTTGTGTTCTGAAGCCCAACGGGCACAGACTCCGTGGAAAAGGACGATAAAGTACTTGAGTACTTTAAAGATACTTTTTATTATCATTCTGGACTTTTAACACTCTGTATTCCCATTTCTTAAAATTATTTAAATTCTGTAACAACACTTAAAGTATCTGTCCCTAGGTACCCTGTACCTAAGATGGCACTGAGAGTTGACATTACAAACTTTTCACTGCGCTCATTCGAGTGCACATGACAGTAAAGGTTATTCTATTAAAGTTCTTAAAGAGAAACTTTGTTTGCTGAAAACTGCAGAACTGCATTTAGGTTATCACTCACAATGACTTTTACGAAGTAATCATTAGATTGTTTCCTCTTTGATACCATCACAGTAACTTTGAGGAAAAAGGAGCAAATCAATCAGAAAAAAAATGTAAATGAAAGGATCTATATTTTGAGAGCTTGTGAAAATGAGAATATGAAAGATGGTAAGGATCTTCGTTCCATCTCCATCTGCTGTTTCCAGATAAAATTCATGCACATTAGTTGTCCCATATATGTGCTCACTCAGAGGACGAAGCTAACAGGGTTGAGGATATTATGGTGTGTGCTGCACATTAAAGAACACTGAATGCAAAAGTAGCAGGAAGCCAGTGAGGATTTAGTCTTACCCTAGTGCATATTGTTGAGATGGTCATTTATTTTCTAGAGGGCCAGCAGACTCTGATCTCAGAGAAGAAGGATGTTTGAAGCATGTTACACCTATGTGTATGTGCATATTTTGCTTTTATAAGAGGGTAAAGGGAATTTTCTTTCTCTGTTTCATTTCCTTAGATTTAAAGTAGTGACTATTCTTCCAAAGGAATTCATATGCTATGAAGTACTTTGGAACATCCTGATGAAAATGAAATGAATGAGCACTTTTAAAAAAGATTATTTATTATAGTCATTATTGGAACGTTGACATTGTCACACATTCCCTTAACCACTACCAAAATGACTCAGGATAAGTCATTCCTCATTTCCTTGCAAGTATAGGCTTAGCTGTGGAGATCTTGGAACAGGCATAAGTGTGCATGCATTCCAGTTTTTGATGTCCAGCTCTGACCTAACCCCTGGGAGGTTAGAGGAACGAAAAACTAGGATGTAGAGCCAGGTTGCCGAGGCAGCTACAGAAAACATGCAACTCACATCATAACTCTGCTGTCAGGATAGTGGGGTAATTCTGTTCCTGAAACCTCTTTTCCCAAATCAGCAGTCAACCACCTTGCACAATACAGAGTCTCAGGTGGAACCTCGAAAAAGACCCTGGATTGCCATTTAAAATATGAGTATGGAGAATGACAAACTTGCCACAAAATGCAAGTAGTGTTTTATGTATTAATATTAGCATTGTTTAAATCTATAAGAAATCAAATATGAATATTGTGCTGCCTGAGGAAGGGTCACTGGAACTGAAACGTTAACTTAGATTTTTCTTCACAGGTGCTGCCAGACCTGCTGAGCTTTTCCAGCAACTTCTGTTTTTATCCTATTCCTTTGCCTTCTACAGAGATTCTTTTCTGATTCACAAAGATATGAAGACCACATTATGTACCCATGGTACAAAAGAGATATCTCGGCTTCCATCAAGGCAGCAAAATTACTGGGGTACTGAAGCAAAGCTTCTTTCAATGATCTTTCAATGTCAGTTGTGCCTCTTGACAAGGCCTCCTGGAAATGTGCACCTGAGATGTTTGGATCTTAGTGAGCCTTGGAAACAAGAGTCTTATGACTGATAGCCCATCTTGACATATGTCTACCTTCCCTGAATGGTGCTATAGGTGGGCCTGAAATAATATTTGTGACAAATCAGACTTTACCACGGAAGATTTGCTGTCGCTCATCACAAACAAACAAGCAATTTAAGATTGATAAAGGATCCTCCACCACCATTTAGAAAATTCAAAGTTGCATTTGCTGGAACTGAGTGCCCATTAGGTCTGCTCATTCTGAGTGCTAGAAATCAGTTAGCTAGCAAAAGAAAAAAGATATTGCAGAACAGAAATATGGTCTCTCACAAGGAATGCTGGAATTCAGGTCAAAAGGTATCAGAACAACAGAATTTGAACCAACCTGCAAATTTTAAAATTAACTGATCAACTACCAGAGCCATGTACATTTCATGTGGAGGTGCCGGTGTTAGACTGGGGAGGACAAGGTCAGAAATCACACAACACCAGGTTATAGCCCTACAGGTTTATTTGAAAACACAAGCTCTCAAAGCTTATGTTTTCACATAAACCTGTTGGACTGTAACCTGGTGTCGTGTGATTTCTGACCTTATCAGCATTTAGTTTGGAGAAGGCTGATCCAATGTTCTAGCTCCTTGTCAATGGTAGCATTTTTTAAAAGAGACATGTCTGACAAAATATGGGAAGTAGTCAATCTATTCCAGAATCTGTCCTTCAACACACAGGGTGCTAGAATATTTCGCTGCCCTTGTTGTGGGTGGTTGTGTTTTGTTTTTGAGAAGATCTAAAATGGCTTGCAAATGTGGGCAGCAACGTTGCAGGCATCCTTACACTGTAAATCGGGTATATCTATGAAAGGTCAGTTTAATTTTGCCTTGGAGGTATTACTGACGTCAAAATACAGTTGATTATCAGTACTACACAATGCAGTCCAATCCTGGCTGAAGCCAGTGAGATTGTTGGAAGGTGTGCATCAATGTGAAATTCTTGTGACCAAAGTAGCTCTCTCCTTCTGATAACACAGCTTCAAGCTGGTCTTGCAGCAAGTTATCTTTCTCAGCAGCTAGATAGCCTGGCCATTGGTTGAAGTGCTTTTGTGATTAAACTAAAAGGTGGCTGTAATTCCGCAAACTCTATCATTACACTTCTATCATACCTGGAGATAGAGAAGGAGGAAATGAGCTGGCAACAAGTTCTCATGTCATCCTTGACACCAAGTAGCTTCACATAGACATGTCCATCAACAAAAAATTTAATCTAAGTAGGATTCAACCATATCCTGTTTCAAAAAATAAGATGGCTTTTGGAAATCACATGGTTTCTTTAATTGCTAAGAATCACTTTTGGGAAAACAGATGATTGGCATTTTGACTAAGGGAGGTTTAGTCTTGCAGTTGGAGTCTATTTAGCTTTCAGTCGAGAAAAGGTGTACTGAGGAAAAACCTGCTGAGTTCACCTCTCTGCCTTTCTGAAATACTCTCAGATATGACACTGGACGCCCCACCAAATATCCTCTTGAACAGCATCTAGAATAAGTCAGTGTTGTTTCACGAGCAAGCTTTACTTGACAAGGTCTCAGAAACAGCTGCCTATATCTAGTATAACACATTGTGTGGAGCAGGAGGAACACAGCAGGCCAGGCAGCGTCAGAGGAGCCCGAAAGCTAACATTTCGGATCGGGACCCTTCTTCAGAAATTTCTGAAATTTTGAAACGTCAGCTTTCCTGCTCCTCTGATGCTGCCTATCCTGCTGTGTTCCTCCAGCTCCACACTGTGTTATCTCTGACTCCAGCACCAGCAGTTCTTACTATCTCTGCATGTGCCTAGTGACTGGCCTATGTGTGCCTGAACAACTCACATCTGAACATTCCACTCTTATCTTTTCTTCCTTTGAAAGAATTAAGCATTATTGGCCAAAATGTTTCTCCCCCTCCACTACACTCTTCCCTCCCCCCCTCACCCACCACCCCACCACTGCCACACAAAAAAATCTCTCCGCGGAGAATTGGTTGCTTTTATTCCCCTTCATCTTCTGTGCGTGTGACATGTTCTTTAGAAGTAAATACATATACATCCACATAAAGTCATGTGTTAGTTAGCTTTGCATCTTTATTGTGCGGTTTTGTAATAAATCAGCTATTTATTAAATAAACCTATTTGATGAATATTTTTTTCTAAGTCTTCTATCGAGAAAACATTCAATTGCCAATTCAGGAACTGGACATAAGAATTATATTTATATTTAGTCTCCTGGATTAGTGGTGGGAGCAAAACCCCAGACACTTGCTTTATGACCAACTGGTTGAGGGGCAACAAATAACAGGTTTTATTGGGCTTCATAGACCTATGACAATATCTAAAAAGAAGAAAGAATCCATTCAGATTATCAATGATGGTATAAAATGTTTCATATGGCCAAGAAGAAATAGTGGCCAGCAAACCAAGAGAGACTCAACTAAATTCAACTGGAACAAAACTAACTGGTGATGTGGTACCATTCACATATGTGTTGTGGAGCACGCAGACTAAAAGACCAGTTGGCAGAAAACAGATTCTTTAAGAACCAACAGTCTTTCTTAATCAAAGAAGACTTACTGGCACATGATAGAAGACTCATTATTCCAGGTTCCCTTTAGGAAAATGCATTGGAAAGGAGATGCTGGGGGGCATTTCGGCATTGCCTGATGTGCAGTCAGGACTTAGTCAATAATCCAATGGCCAGAGATAGCAAAGAAATGAAAAGAAAATTGACAATTTCATTACTCTGTAAAATCTGCAATTGTACAGTCTTGACAGCTGTGGAAAACACTCTTGTCATTAAAGGCAGATCAGAGGTTAAAAGTCAGCAAAGCTTGTAAAAAGCAGTAGATACTGAGAACACCATAATCCATCGGAACTCATATTGACCTCCTTAACAGAAGTTGTTCAAGAGCCTGTTCTGCCATCTGGACAAAGTCATACAGCAGAACAGTCAATGCCAATGACAGAGATACAGTGCGAGTGACCAGCAATCTTCCAGTAATATGACCAAGGATGTCAAAAAGTCTAAGCAACCATGAAGGGTGGCCGAAGACATTGAACCTGATCAACAGTCTTGAGGGAGATAAGACACCAGGACAGCCATATCAACCTCCACAGATTCAGGACACAGTCAACAGGGGAAACTACCCGGTCAAAGCATACAGGGCATTGCAAAAAGGTGACTGCCTCTTCCATTTAAAATGATGTTGTCTGATGCGGAAATCTAGGATACCACAGGGAAGAAAGCATTGGTTTCAACTGAACAGCCATCGTCCATGTTGTTCATTAACAAGATTAAATAGAGTCATAGAGATATACAGCATGGAAACAGACCCTTTGGTCCAACTCATCCTTGCTGACCAGATATCCTATGTAAATCTAGTCCCATTTACCAGTATTTGGACAATATCCCTCTAAACCCTTCCTATTCATATACACATCCAGATGCCTTTTAAAATGTTATAATTGTACCAGCCTCCACTGTTGCAGTTGACAGTTCATTCCATATATGAACCACACTCTACATGAAAAAGTTGCCCCTTAGGTCCTTTTTATATCTTTACCCTCTCACTTTAAACCTACGCCCTCCAGTTTTGGACTCCTCACCCCAGAAAAAGACCTTGCCTATTTGCCTTATCCATGCCCTTCATGATTTTATAACCCTCTGTAAGAGGGTGACCTTATATGATTCCCCACATGCTATAACAGAGTTATACCAAAACAGCTACATGAGTTACCAGGATAAAGTTCCTCCGGAAAGGGAATTCAGAAGTTCAAGGATCGTCCAGATACGTTAATTGTCCAAATAGGACTACAAGGAACAACATTCTCAGTGAAGACTATCCTGGTGATAAGAGATCATTCAGTGGAAAATTATTCCACAGCTGAGAATCAAGGTTGCTGGGACAAAATCCTGGAACTCCTTTCCTAACAACACAAGGACTGCAGTGTTTTAAAAAGGCACCCCACCGTCACCTTCTTAAGTGCAACTAGGTCTGGGTACTAAAGGCTGGCCCAGTGAGTAATGTTACATGCATCCCATGAATGAAGAAAGGTCCTCCAATGAATCATACAGCACAGAAACGCTCTCTTTGATCCATGCTGACCAAGTTTCCCAAATTAAACTAGTCCCATTTGCCTGCATTTGGCCCACATCCCTCTCGACCTTTCCTACTGTTCTTCCAAGTCTGAAGACAGTGCATTCTGGGAAAGTTGTGCAACATCCTGATCACCCAAGTGTGAAGTTGGAAACTTGAGGGAAACAGGGCAGTGGTGAGTGAATGCGACATATACTTGAATATCTAATCAGGGAAAAATACTTTGGGGAGATGTTGTATAAGGCAATGGTTCTGAAGAAGTTACCATTCAACCTACATTGAGCTTCATACATTCTGCTGTTGTCACATTGTTAGTTCTACTTGAGTGTATAAAGAACAGATGTATTCTGTATAGCTCTCAAGCATCATGGTAATTATACTTGAAACGTAATGTAATTTTACTTGTTGCTGTCATGTGTTAAAAAATGTTGTAACTAAGAACAGTGCCTCTTCTGTAATGACTGTAAGGTATTGTATCTTCTACCACGAAATCACTAAACAGGTCTCAGACAAAGTAGTGGCAAAACAAGGATTGGTGTCAGTAAATTACCTGAAACAGCCCTTGTACAGAGTCACATACTGTTACAGGTGTCAGATACCATGAGGGTGGCAGTAAGAGGTAATCAGGTTATATCACAATCTGTAACACATCATACCATTATGAGCTATATTTTCAGCGGCCTAATCATCTACTCAGGATATCTTTCTCTGAGCAATGACATTGCGAGTTATCACCTAAATGCCAACATGTGTTCCTTGGCCACCTTAACAAAATTCTAGATGGTAATGCTATTTTGCATATGCCTACTTTTGCTGTCTTTAGCAAAAACTTCAGATAGAATTGTGGGCCAATTTTTTAGAGACACCGGGGTAAGGAGATAAGGAAAATTGGTCTAATTATAATGTAATACAAGTTCGATGCAAGGTGTGCAAAGGAGTCAGCACTTGTTTTGGGTCTTTCCATCCTTGCTGCTCTATCTAAACTTTTTTGGATGATAAGGTATTTCCAGCTTGCTTCAAAATAGTCTAATTTTTATTAAGTTAAACCATTTCCCTCATGAAAAAATATGTTTTTCTGTAACTAATCTATCAAATAATTTTGTAATTTATAAACCTTGATTTTATAACTCCTGGAAATATCTAAACTCAAGGGAATCTAAATTGTATTGTCTCTAGGGCCGGTTTGTCTTTTCTGTGATGTTTCAGCATCTATTGTTATGAAAATTCACAGAAACACATATTCATTGGATCACCCTACAGTCCAAACTCAGTGTCTGACAGTGCAAACCTAACAAGAGAAAAAGAGAGGTGAGAAGGAGCTCGTGTATCACAAGCCTATCGAGAAAACTACCTTTCATCCCCTATTGTGAGGCAGTGCCTTCCAGTAAAGTATCACTTTTGTTGATAATAGATTGCATGATCAAATTTCACTAGAGATAACATATCTTATTATTCCAAGGTGCAACACTTGCCTGTTTACCTCCTTCCTTCTCACTATCCAAGGCCCCAGGACATCTTCCAGTTGAAGCAGTAAGTCGCCTGCACTTCTTTCAATCTTGTCTATTGTTTCCATTGTTTCCCAAAACAAATTGAATATTAACATGTTTAAACAGATTTGAACATATATACTCAGTCAACAAGGTGCAGAGCTGGATGAACACAGCAGGCCAAGCAGCATCATAGGAGCAGAAAGGCTGACGTTTCGGGCCCAGACCCTTCATCAGAAATGGGGGAGGGGAAGGGGGTTCTGAAATAAATAGGGACAGAGTGGGAGGCGGATAGAAGATGGAAAGAGGAGAGGATAGGTAGAGAGGAAACAAACAGGTCGAAGAGGCGGGGATGGAGCCAGTAAAGGTGAATGTAGGTGGGGAGTTAGGGAGGGGATAGGTCAGTCCAGGGAGGACGGACAGGTCAAGGGGGCAGG
>NC_063333.1:60384824-60426170 GCF_021869965.1 Rhincodon typus | reverse complement strand
GAAGTGTCGGAGGATGATGCGTTGGATCCGGAGGTTGGTGGGGTGGTACGTGAGGACGAGGGGGATTCTTTTTTGGTTCTTATTGCGTGGACGGGGTGTGAGGGATGAGTTGCGGGAAATGTGGGAGACACGGTTGAGGGCATTCTCGACCACTGAGGGGGGGAAGTTACAGTCCTTGAAAAATGAGGACAACTGAGATGTACGGGAGTAGCTTGAAAAACGAGGACAACTGAGATGTCATGACACTATAAGTGATCCATGATTTATAGAAAATAGTGTTATATATACTCAGTATTGCCTTTTACTGATAATAATACAACAACTGAAGATTTGTCCCCACTTGTGGTCTTTGCTGTTTATGAAATGAATAAAAAGTGCACTGCTGGAGATTTGCAGACCAACCAAACTTTGTCTCTTGGCTCATGGTGCCAAATGCTTTTCCATTAGTTAAAAAACAGATTAGGCCCATAGAGAAAACAGGCTCTGATATTCCATAAATCAAAAATTAGTGATATATAGAGCAGCAAGTTTGTATAATACTAGAAGAAAACTAAAAACAAAATGTAAATGCCTAAAATAGTTGAAGGATAATCCATTAAAGACTTTTTAAAAAAAACCATGTGTATTTCAGATGGAATGTATTTAATATTGTGTACCCAACTGAAGACCGAATAAAAACAAATGATGGAATGCCTCCTGAATCCTGTCCAGAAAACAACTCTCCCACACAGGATAGCAGGTTTTTAAATAAATAAATACATACATATATAATAAAATAATCGACTTGTGTGTTGTTGGCTTTCAGGTATCCTGAAAAACGTTACTGATAAGGGTCAGGGCAGCATCGGTGTGGATAGAAACAGAGTTAACGTTTCAAGATTGGAATGATGAAGAGTCATATTGAACTTGAAACATGAACTCTGTTTCTCTTGCCACAAACACTGCCTGACTTGCTGAGTTTCTCTCGTCGTCGCCCTGCTTGTTTCAGATTTCCAAAGCTGGTAGTGTTTTGCCTTTATTATTGTAATTAACCCATTCCACAGACAAACCCTGATCTGTTCAGTACCTCCAGCATTTTTTTCAAAATGACATTTCCAGTACAGTAAGTTACTACAAGAGAATTTTGCATTGGAACAGGTCATTACAGAAACACTATTTTCTATAAATCATGGATCACTTATAGTGTCATGCAGAAGTGATCCTATTATATATTATGAAAGCATTACAATTTTATAATAGACATTTACAACTGTGAACCGCTGGGCTAACTCTGACCCATCAACTATTATAATTTGGGTCCTGCTATTTCACTCGTTTATTATGGTAAGGGGATCCTTATTCGCTCAATGTCATCATTGCCCTACTTTCAAGACTGCTGCCACTCTTCCAGCTCTTCAGCATCCATCATATCACCCCTTTGCCTGCTTTGGTTCTACAGGGCACTACATGCAAGGATTACATGGCATGACTAAACTGTTGGCCCGGATCTCAATGAGTTGATGATGGGAAATTAAAACATGAATGAAAGACTTCAGTGGGAATGTGTGGAAATTCCAAACTGATGGGGTTACAAACATACAAGCAAATAACAAGAGTAGGTCACTCGACACTTCAAGCTTTTCTGCCATTCGAAAAGATCATGGTCGATCGGACTTTAAACTCAACTCTACATTCTTGTATATCCCTGGTAATCTTTCATCTCTCAGGAATAAAGAATCTATCTACCTCTGCCTTAAAAGTATTTAAAGCTTATGCATTTACTGCCTTTTGAGGGAAAGAATTCCAAAGATTCGACCCTCAGAAAAAAAAATCCTCAACTCAGTCTAAAACAGGCAACTCCTTGCTTTTAAAATATGATCCCTAGTTCTAGAGTCTCCCACAAGAGGAATTACCCTTTCACATCCAACTGTTTAAGTCCCCTCAGGATCTTATCTGTTTCATTTAAGTCACCTCTGACTTTCCTAAAATCCAGAAGACACAGGCCTCGCCTGTCTAGCCGTTCCTCGGAAGGCAATTTGCTCATTCCAGGTATTAGTCTTGCAAGCCTGCTCAGAACTGCTTCCAACACATTAACATCCTTCTGCAAGTGTGGTGACCAGTACTATACACAGTATTCCAGATGGTGTCTGATCAATGCCCTGTGTAATTGAAGCATAACCTCTCCACTCTTGCATTCAAATTCTCCTTGTAGTATTATATTAGTTTTCCTGATTACCTGCTACATTTACTTACTAACTAGGACACTCAGATTGCTCTGCATCACCATTTAGGTAATGTCCTTCTTTTCTGTTCTTTCTGCCACGTCGTAACAGATAGGATTATTAAGAGGCTTGGCAGGGTAAATGTTAAGAGGATGTTTCCCCTTATGACAAAGTGTGGTGTTTCTTCCTCCAGTAAAAATTGTGCAGCCCGGTAGCACAGTGGTTAGTACTGCTCACTCACAGCACCAGGGACCTGGATTTGATTCCAGCCTCAGATGACTGTCTGTGTGGAGTGTGCACATTCTCCCCGTGTCTGTGTGGGTTTCCTCCCACAAACCAAAGATGTGCAGGTTAGGTGGATTGGTTAAATTGCCCACAGTGTCCACTGATGTGTAGGCTAGGTGGATTAGGCATGCTAAATGTGGGGTCACGCTGATAGGGTGGGGTCTTGATCTGGGTGGAGTGCTCTTTGGAGGTTCAGTGAGGACTTGATGGACTGAATGGCCTCTTTATGCACTGTAGGCATCGTATGATTCTAGGATCAGAAGGAATAAAGATGCCCAAACTTAAGATTAAGATGAGAAGGAATTTCTTCTCTCAGAGTTTTGAGTGTCTTTGGAATTCTTTGCTACAGAGGACTGTGCGGACAGAGTCCTTGCGTATATTTAAGGCTGAGATAGATAGATTCTTGATCAGTAGGGGAATCAAGAGTTATGGAGAAAGGGCATGTAAGGAATGTTGAATAAGCCATGATCCTTTTGAATGGCGAAGCAGGCTTGAGAAATCAAACAATCTACTCCTGTTCCTATTTCTTATGGCCTTAAAAGGGCCAATTTCACATTTTCCCACACTGTATCCTGTTTCCCTGATCTTTGCCCTCCTATTTAACCTATCTATATCCCTTTGTAGGCTTCTTATGTCCTTTTCACAAACACTTTCTGACCTATTGACAGGGAGGTGCAAGACAGAAAAATAACATGAGGATTCATGGCTCACTTGGATTAACAGGCTGAACCCCTGTCATTCAGTCTATGAAGTACAATCTGTGTCGTCGCCCATCCTCATGCAAGTCACGAATATACACCGGAAGTGAAAATGATTGCCTGCCGGACTTGGAGTGGGTGGAGTAGGTATTTTTTATCCTAAGAATGAGAGATCTAGTTATGAGCAATATGAAGCTCTTCAAGGGACAATTGCATTAAAACAGATTAAAGACATCTAACTTTATAAAATTTATCATGTGAAATTAATACAGTGTCCAGTTATGTGAGATACAAATTCTGGCCACAAGCCAATTCTGACCGTCATTAATCATTACAAATTGAACACAGTCAGCTATGAAGAAGATGTAATTATGTCACATGTGGGCCAAAATTCAGAAAGGCAATCCAAGGTCTTGTAGGCTGCACAAGGTCACAGAGCTGATTTTCTCTCACCTTGAGCTGTAAGTATTCACCGACACTCTCTTAAAATGTTCCCTTTCTTTGGGGTAGGGTGAGGGAATGGGTTCTGTCATCCTACTGCACTTACAATTTCCAGGTGCCACTGTGTATGACCTGTGAGACATGGCTAGTGCAGCACACATTGAAATGAGGTCTACTATGTCAGAGATGTATGTACAAGCATTCTGTGGTCCTCTTGGTCAAAGCCCTCCATTATATCGAGGATTATGATGAACAATTATTTGTGTGTGATGTGAATGCTGACTGCTCACGTTACAAAGGAGCTGCTCTGTTTCCAATATTCCTCACACAGGTACACTGGAACTGTGGAGAATGGATCAGGACACAAGAAGTTATTGTCACTGGGATCATGAGGCTATGAAGGTACAGAGAAATTAAGGAAGATGACAAACTTCAGAAAGCCCAGGACCAGCAGCAACCTCCAGTGGCTGACAGCAGTCTGTACATGAGGACGTTTCAGGACACTCCCTGCGGGATGTGGAGGAGGCTCAGTCACTATCGCCCTTGATGGAATACAGATCAATGAGGCAAATTGTCACTGCAGACAGAGGCTATCCCAGGGCAATGTCACAGAAGCATGTTAACTGCTGGAGCAGGACCTGAAATCTGAAGGTACGGCAGTATTCCAACCCAGGGACTGTCCAGGTGACCGCTGTACTAAATATTTATGTAACTGTCTGCTTACGAGGCTTCAATAGGGACAAAGATGGGATCTTTCAACATCTACAACCCATACGTTTTAGCAAAACAATTTGAGTATTCATAGTCACTTTCTGAGATTAGCTTTAATTCCAAAATTATTTAATGAGCTTAGTTTAAATTCACAAACTGCTGGAGTTACTTCTGAAATGACAACTCAGGAGCTGTGATTCTGACTCACAACTCAAACTGGCCTCCTGATTTTCAGTAGCCCACCAAACATATTAGTATACCCAATTAACCTAATTAAAAGGATGGATCATTTATCTTTGATTCCATGTGGGAGTGACTTGATATAACATAGAAATTACTTTGCACTGAAGTGTCTTGTGTAAATGTTTGCAGCAGTGTTTCCTGTATTACAGAAGTAGCTGTACTTTCCAAGATCATCACTGACTGGAAAGCACATTTAAATGTCCAGTGTTCATGAAAGTTTATGTTGATATGCAGTTTTATTTAATATAGAAAGAGAAATTGCTGGAGAAAGAGTTTGAGTCCAGTGACTTTGTTTCAGAAGGGTCTGAGAAGTTCACTAGAGTCGAAACATTAGCTTTGTTTTTTCTCCATAGATGCTGCCAGACTTGCTGAGTATCTCCAGCAATTTCTGTTTTTGTTTCAGATCTTCAGCATTGCACTT
Source organism: Rhincodon typus (assembly GCF_021869965.1). Classification (NCBI taxonomy): domain Eukaryota; kingdom Metazoa; phylum Chordata; class Chondrichthyes; order Orectolobiformes; family Rhincodontidae; genus Rhincodon; species Rhincodon typus. Next base: position 60,421,170 of record NC_063333.1, on the reverse strand, counting down.
TATTTTATTTAGTGCTAACTTAAATTGTAAGGGATTTGTTGACTGAGACAGATCTCAGCTATCTATTATTGTGAATCTTGAATACCTGTAAAATATCATGATCGACAACTAATCAAAAGATTTAAAAGATTTCAACTCCCTTGCAGCCTAATTGTCCACTTATACATTAAACCATGCAAATCAGGAAGAATTACAGATTTTCATTTTCAATTGGCATTGATTTAGTTGATCTAATCTGGTTGGGATGTTTTACTTGAACTCCACATGTTTGGCTTAATGCACGGACAGCATGTTGGCTCAGTGGTTAGCACAGCCGCCTCACAGCACCTGGGACCCGGATTCGATACCAGCCATGGGTGACTGTGTGGCATTTGTATATTCTCCCTGTGTCTGCGTGGGATTCCTCCAGGTGCTCTGGTTTCCTCTCACAGTCTAAAGATGTAAAAGTTAGGTGGATTGACTGGAGGAGATGCAGGGTTACAGGGATAGGGTAGGGGTGTGGGTCTGGGTGGGATATTCTTTGGAGGGTTGGTATGGACTCAATGGGTCAAATGGCCTACCTCCATACTGTTGGGATTCCATGAAAGTAAAATAAAACAGTTACAGCCGTTGAAGTACTAACTAGCTAGTGACTTGCTGTAAATTGAATGAATTTGACTGCAGAGGTTCTCACAGTCAAGGAGGCTGCTAAAACTCACGAACACTGAAGCATGATATTGGAGAATTGCAAGTGTCTTTAGAAACATATCCTCTTGACCGTTGGTGCATGAATGTGTTGAGAGGGAGGGGAGAAAAAGACCATCAATCAAAACTGATAAAAAACAAGTTACTTGAGGAATTTTGTGAATTTCTTATACCTGAAACAGCATGCATTTAAAAATTGTTCCAAGCAACCATAGGCTTATTGATGAAAAGGACATTGGGAAAAATACTTGCATCTGTGATACTCTAGTGGATTATTGAATTTACTTGATGGCTTAAGTGGGCAAAGCAAAGAACATTACTACATTTGAATTGAACTTGCAGTTGACCTTAAAACCACAAAGACCCTGCTATCATGCATTTAAAACACTTACAATTTTTGTAAACCCCACTGACAGAACTGCTGTCTCACCAACATGTAAAGAGGCTGTTGAAATCTCATGCTAGTTTTGGCACTGCTAACTGAATACATTATATATTATTTAAAGAGAAAACATTCACTGTGGCTAACACCTACTTTTCCTACTGTGACTACAGCAAGACATCAACTAGTCCCTGCTAGCTGCTATATCAGTAAGAGACTTGAGAAAGAACATTGACAGTGTTATGTCTATGTGCATGAATATTAGCATATCTTTAAAGAGACAGATGTATTCTAACTAAACATAGCCAGCTAACTCTCAATGCCCAGGTTTATTATTGTATAACCCCAAGCTGCAGAGTTGTCAGCACCGCCTGTTGAACATTATAGCAGTTTATATTAAAATAGTTGGGAACACAGGGATATGGAGAAAAGGACAAAAAAGAAAAGAGAAAAATATCTACCCAAGATTCAAGTAAATGGAGAATGGAATCATACTATGCTAGCTGTATTTACTGTTTATGCAGATGTTAGAGAGGGGCATACGGGATGTATGATATTTTCTTGTTTCCTCCTGTTTTTGTGTTTATACAATAGCTGGTGCAAGTTCAGTTTTTGTATTATCTGTGCGCCTTCTCCTGGGAATTCCTAACAGAGAATACATTAGACAAGGCTTTCAAAACTTAATAAGTGGGTCACAACATAAAGCAAGGGATTTGATGCAAGAGATTTAATGACACAATTGGGAATTCATCACTATTTCAGATGAACAGACCAATTTCAAATAGTGACATTTCAGTTCAGAATTCTTGTTACAAACCTTATGTTTTTTGTATTATGAAAGAAAATAATGCACAAATTTGTTTATTTATTTTTCAATAAAATGATGTAATAAATTCATACAGTAGCCTGTATTTTAAGTTAATAATTTTTGTTATTTTAGGCCACTTTTGGAATACTGCATTCAATTCTGGTCTTCCTGTTATAGGAAAGATGTTGTTAAATTGAAATGGCTCAGAAAAGATTGACAAGGATGTTGCCAGGATTGGACAATTTGAGCCATAGGGAGAGGCTAAATATGCTGGGGCTATTTTCACTGGAGTGTCAGAGGCTGAGGGGTGACTTTGTAGAGGTTTATAAAATCTGAGATGCATGGATAGCGTAAATAGTCAAGGTCATTTTCCTAGGGTAGAGGAGTCCAAAACTAGAGGGCATAGTTTTAAGGTGAGAGGGGATAGATTTAAAAGGGACCTAAGGGGCAACTTTTTCTCACAGAGTGTAGTGTATGTATGGAATAAGCTACTAGACGAATTTTTTGTTTACTCATTTGTGGGATGAGGGCATTGCTGGCTGGTCAGCATTTATTGCCGGTCCCTAGTTGCCCTTGAGAAGGCGGTACTGAACTGCCTTCTTGAACCACTGCAGTCCACCAGCTGTGGTTTGACCCACAATGTCCTTAGGGAGGGAATTCCATGATATTGACTCAACGACAATGAAGGAACAGCAATATATTTCCAAATCAGGATGACGGATGGGATCTTACGGGTGGTGGTGTTCCCATGTATCTGCTGCCCTTGTCCTTCTAGATAGAAGTGGTCATGGGTTTGGAAGATGCTATCTGAGGATCTTTGGTGAATTTCTGCAGTACATCTTGTTGACACTACACACTTGCTACTGAGCATTGGTGGTGGAGGGAGTGGATGCTTGTGATGCCAATCAAGCGGGTTGCTTTGTCCTGATGGTGTCAAACTTCTTGAGTGTTGTAGCTGAAGGCTGGTACAATTACAACATTTAAAAGGCAAATGGATGAGTATATGGACAGGACATGTTTAGAGGGATATGGGCCAAACGCTGGCAAATGGGACTCGATTAGTTTAGGATATTTGTCAGCATGGACGAGTTGGATCGAAGGGACTGTTTCCATGCTGTATAACACAATGACAATGACTTTATCTAAAGAAGCCGAGTTGAAAAGTTAGCTCTTTGCTTCTGTCTGCAAAATGTGTAAAGAGCTCGAATACAGGCCCAGATGATAATTGAATTATTGAAAGAACACTTCTGATATCTTGAAGCAGCACTTAAAAGGCGTTGAAGGATCAGACAGTGCCTCCAAAACCAGGGGTCACAGGGTAAACTGTCCAGGATTGAGATGAAGAGGAATTTCTACACCCAAAGAATGGTGAGCCTATGGGATTCTCTACCACAGAAGCAGTCAAAGCTAACACATCAAATGATTTTAAGAAGGAATTAGATATAACACTGAAGGAGTCAAAGGTTATGAGGTAAGCAGGATCAAGTTATTGAGTTGGATGATCAGCCATGATCATAAGTGGCAGAGCTGGTTCAAAAGGCCAAATGGACTACTTGTATTCCTATCTTCTATGTTTCTGTGTTTGGAACACAATCTTACTATAGTCATTGAGATAACTGAGCAAAGTTGTATGCATTGCAATTTGCAGCATTAAGAAATGTACCTATGAAAAAGAGAGGAGGAAACAGTCTTGCAAGCAGAGCTACAGTTGAATCGAACCACTAAACAGAAGAGAATCTGTTCATAAACACCAGTCTAAACAAGAAATCTATTGCAACCCATCTTAATCAATTGTTATTTTAAGAAGTACCAAGAATGCCACATTGAGGCACTTTGGAAGAGAATTTCACAAAATAAGTGGCTTAAATAATTTTTAGTTATCTACTCCTGGGATGTGGGCATCATTGGTAAGGCCAACGTTTAGGGAAATTGGTAGCGAGTTGCCTTCTTAAAACAGTGCAGAGTGTGACATGAACTTACTCATCTACTACTGTTTGAGACTGACTTTGGCCCAGAGGTAATAGAATGGCAATAAATTTCCTAGTTAGGATACTTATTAACTTCAAAGAGAATTTGCAAATAATAGTGTTCCTATGTACCTGTTGCTTCTAAGGCACCCATTGTCAGAGAGAAAATTCTCTGCATGGTGTACATTCTTTTATTGTGCTGTTACCAGGAAGAATTGCCCAGTAAAGTTCTTGGTGGCAATGGCACATTCAAGAACCTCAAGATGTAAGAATTTAAGAATTTCTAATTGCTGAGGAAAGTGACAACGTTTTTTTGCAAAAACATACCTTGAGTGAATCAGAGTAAAAGTCTATATCGTCTATTAGGCATCTGCCATTGAAAGTACTCACATATAGATTTCCATCACAAACATTTACACAAGTGTAGTCGATGTTAAAAGTTGGCTTAATAAACATAGCTGAAAATTGACATGGGAAGCACATTTGTCAGGAGGATGTTTTGTGCATTATGAAGGTTTTAATAATATGTAGATCAGAATGATAAGGAAAGACTGTTGTACTACTTTTTAAGAAAGGGTGATTCAAATTAGAAGAGCAAAACATTGCTTATGTTCCTTTACAGATACGAATCCATAATGCTGTTACAGCACTTTTGGGCAGAAGAACCCACCGAGAAAAAGAATCAAAGTGGAATATTTTAGAGTCATTTTGCCCATTAGGAAATGAATATTGCTCCTGGTTCAATAATTCATTCAAATATTTCAAATCCTACCCTTTACAATCTTTGTACCTTTGTGTACTTCAATTTTGATCATTCTTACACACTTCTGGTCAACCTAACACATTCCACCCTCCATAAAGTTGTGATCACCCAAAACACTAATGCTTGGGTTTTAACTCAATCAAATCTCAAACAGCCACCAATACTGTCCTTGCTGACCCACAATGGCTCCAGGTTAAGCAACATGTCGCTTTTAAAATTCACATCGCTTAATATCTTGAATCTCCTCCAGCTCCACAATCCTTTAGGAACCTGTGTTCACCTAATCCTGGCCTCTTGACCATCGATTATTTTATATGCTCTATCATTGCTGGCCTTCAGTTATCAAGAATTAATGCTTTGGAATTTTTTCCCTAAGCCTCTCCACTTCTCTATCCCCTTTTCCCACTCTTTATGACACTCCTCAAACCCTCCTTCTTTGACCAAGCATTTTGGCGATTTGTTTTATAACACTCATAAACTGCCTTAGGATATTTTGTCATATGATTGGCTACATAAATTCCAGCTCTTGTTTTAATATAGTTAGCAGAATATCATCTGCAATGTAAGTAATGACTGCCACAGTCTTATTGTAAAGCTTTCTATTCAATGTCTCCTTAATATTTTGGGTTTTTCAAATAAAAAATCAGAACGCTATCAATTACAATGGGATCTGAAAACTAGACTAAAAATCCTGAAAGCCAAAAAAGTAACTTAGCTTATTGAAATGCCTCTATTGTAGGCCTTTATTTAGCGCTGAATTCAGCTGTGTGTTACCTCAGAAGCACTTTACCACCTTTTCCAGCATTGTCAGTCTGGTAGGCAAGCTATTGGTTTGGCAAATAATTTGAAGTCAAAGAAAGCAGCCACCTCTCAACAACAGCTAATTCAGGGGTGTCAATCACTCCTTATTGATGCCAAGTAATTAGGAGAAAAAGAGATGGATCATAGATGAAACCATCTGTTAGTTGGACTGAAAAGTAATCCTTCACAAAATTCATCAATATCTTAGCTGATTCTCACAGCATGAACACTTGCACAAGGCTCTCTTTCTCTAAACACTTGATGAGTATTAACTGAACAGAACAATGTGTTTTCTGAAGAAGGGTCCAGAACCGAAACATCAGCTTTCCTGCTCCTCTGATGCTGCCTGGCCTGCTGTGTTCATTCAGGTCCACACCTTATTATCTTAGAACAATGTGTATCTGTTTAAGTGCAGGTCTGAGTATGAGTGAAATGATTTTAAATCAAACGCAGATTATGAACAAACTAGGATGTCTGCAAAGTAGCATGGTGTGTTCTAAATATCATTATATTGTAACTGCCTTGCTACTGCTGCAACCGTGTTCAGTTCCACGTTCAAACTTGACTGATGGCTCGTAGGGAAAATAAAATTGTGGTGAAAATGGAAAGAGAGCAATGAAGGTTTGGGAAATAGAAACTTGTTACATGTGCATATTGCAATGTGTAATTACACATACGTATTTTTAGAATATTCTGATGCAGTTGTGAATTAGCTACTAATAGTCCAGGACTCTGAAATTACTTCAAGCGATTCAGATTGCTTTCAGGGAGTTATAATTGAGCACTGGTACAATTGTTATTGTAAATTTAAAGGCAGTGGATCATAAGCCAGATCTAAAAAAGGATCCCATAATCAAATTTTGATCAAATTGTAGGTTTGGAAATCATCCCAGAACATTTTAATGCATTTAACGAGTGTGTGATTTACAAATAGTTGCACTTGAAAAGAAGTGTTGAAAGAAAGCCTTTAGAAATATTGATTGTTGCTTCTATAAGTGACACTTAAGACTGAGTCTTCCCAATCCCTGTATGACATGGGCATCCAGAGTCTGTTGGGAAAGTAAGGTGACTTCGGCAGAAATGAGAATCTCTATGTTGAGAACAAAAACAATTGATCCTCCAACCAATTTTTGAATAGTGAGTTGAGAATGTTGTCAGTGATCAACTTATTAGAATTATTTACATCCACTTGGATGCATCTGCATACCATTACCATCTAATGTTGCCTCATTGCTATGAAGTTTCCTATTCTCCCATTTATTGGACAGAAACTAGACCACAGCAATTTACCTGGTGACTCCAGTTCACCACTTGCTCCCTCTGGACACCAGTCCCCAACATCTCAAGACATATTCTATGAGCAGCAACTGCCTGCAAATCCGAGCTATGGAGGTTGACAGCAGACACATACCAGCCTTACTGCACCCTCATGGCACATCTCCATGACATCTGCAAGGCCGCTAAAGATGCCGAGAGGCAATAGCGGACTAAGAGACCAAAGCTAAGCACATGGATATCTGCTGTCTGTGGTGAGGCCTACGTGACAAAATGAAGCGGAACGGAATAGTGGACAAAAGTACATTCCTCCCTGATGCGCTCAATGCTTTTTACACTTAGTTCAAACAGAAGGTCAGCAAAGTAGTGTCACCCTATTTCCTCAGTCACCGCTGCAGGTGTCATAGCGGCCTTCTTGAGAGTGACCCTACAGAGAGCTACTGGCCCAAAGGGAGTCTCCAACATGCATTCAGTTCCTGTGCAGATCAGCTCGTGGGAGTACTCATTGACCTCTTTAACCTTTCCTTGCTACAATCTGAAGTCCATAAGACCATAGGACCATAAGACATAGGAGCAGAAATTAGGCCATTCAGCCCATCTAGTCTGCTCCGCCATTTAATCATGGCTGATAAGTTCCTCAACCCCATTCTCCTGCCTTCTCCCCATAACACTTGATCCCCTTGATAATCAAGAACCTATCTATCTCAATCTTAAATGTACTCAATGACCTGGCCTCCACAGCCTTCTGTGGCAGTGAATTCCATAGATTCACCACTCTCTGGCTGAAGAAGTTTCTCCTTATCTCCATTCTAAAAGGTCTTCCCTTTAGTCTAAAGCTGTGCCCTCGGGTCATAATCTCTCCTACCAATGGAAGCATCTTCCCAACATCCGCTCTGTCCAGGCCATTCAGTATTCTGTAAGTTTCAATTGGATCCCCCCTCATCCTTCTAAACTCCAATCAGCATAGTCCCAGAGTCCTTAAACATTCCTCATATGTTAAGCTTTCCATTCCTGGGACCATTCTTGTGAACCTCCTCTGAACCCACTCCAGGGCCAGTATATCCTTCCTGAGATATGGGGCCCAAAGCTGCACACAATACTTCAAATATGGCCTGACCAGAGCCTTATAAAGCCTCAGGAGTACATCTCTGCTTTTATATTCAAGTCCTCTCAAAATAAATGCCAACATTGCATTTGCCTTTCTGGCTACTGACTCAACCTGCAAGTCCCTACCTGCTTCAGGAAAACCACCGTCATTCCGGTACCAAAGAAAACATATGCAATTTGCCTCAGTGACTACCACCTGGAGGCTCTGACCTCCATAATTATGAACTGCTTCGAGAGTTTAATCATGACTCACATCAACTCTAGCCTCCCAGCCTACCTTGATCCCTTGCAATTTGCTTACCAGCGCAACAGGTCCATGGCAGATACCATTTCCCTAGCCCCACACTCATCCCTGGAACATCTGGACAATACAGATACCAACATCAGGCTTCTACTTATCGACTACAGCTTCACCTTCAACACCATAATTCCAACCAAACTAATCTCCAGGCTCCGACACCGAGGTCTCTGCTCTGCCCTCTGCAACTGGCTCCTCAGCTTCCTGACTCACAGACCACAAGCGGTGAGAATAGGCAACAGCACCTCCTCCATGACAATTCCCAGACTGGTGCCCCGCAAGGATGCTACTCAGCCCCCTACTGTACTCCCTGTACGCTCATAACCTCTTGGCCAAATTTCGTCTGTTTTCCATCTACATGTTCATTCATGACACCACTGTTGTAGGCTGGATATCAAATAATGACAAGACAGAATACAGGAAAGAGATAGAGTACTTGGTGCAAAGATAACAATCTCTCCCTCAACATCAGCAAAACTAAAGAGCTGATCATCAATTTCAGGAAGCAAGGAGGAATGCATGCCACTATCTACATCAATTGGACCTGAGGTGGAGATGGCCAAGAATGACATGTTCCTTGGAATGACCATCACCAACAATCTGTCCTGGACCACCCACATTGATGCAGCAGTCAAGAAGGCACAACAAAGCCTCTCTTCCTCAGGAGGCTAAGGAAATTTGGCATGTCCATCTGGATGCATTACAGCTTAGTATGGCGACTAGTCTGCCCAGGAACATAAAAAAAAGCAAAAAGTTGCGAACGTAGCCCAATCCAATATGCAAGCCAACCTTCCATTCATTGGCTCCATCTACACTTCTTGTCGCCGTGGAAAGACAGTCAACATCAAAGACACCTCCCACCCTAGTTGTAATCTCTTCCAACCTCTTTCGTCAAGCAGAAACTACAAAAGCTTAAACACATGTTCCAATAGGTACAAGAACAGCTTCGTCTCTGCCATTATTAGACTTCCAAATGGACCTCACAAATTTCAAATCTAATGTTGATCCTGCTTTTTATGCGCCATTTTTGCAGCTGTAAATTTACATTCCTTGCTCTGTTCTATCACCCTATGAGTTTTGAATGTCATAATCTGCCAGTACCACACACAAAACAAACCTTTTCACTGTATTTATATTCATGACAATGGCAAATCAAATCATGTAATCATCAATGTAATTCTCTACTTAATACTGCACTTGGAACATACTGACACTTTCATTGTGAAAATGCCATCAGGACACTTTGACCATGGAGGCAGACATCCATCTCATGAATTTGAACAGTGAGTATGTCAGGGCTCCTCTTTGGCCTCAGTGCCAATCACTTTCCACCAACCTGGATGCTCTTGGCATCTTTGCCTTGCCTTCTTGCACTTTGCCCCTCACCTACCTCTGGCTAATTTATCTTCCCAGCCTCTTCATGAGGGAAGCTATGTGTATACTCAGTATTCCCCAAGTATAGCAAAACCAGAAAGGGAAACACAAATATTGAAGGGCTTAATTATTGTTGTACTTCAAGGGAGATCTGACTGCACCTTCTCCCACTCAATGGAAATGTTAAAATTATACTCACTTAGGGAGGCACAGTGCCAGCGACTCAGATTCAATTCCACCCTCAGGTGACTGTCTGTGTGGAGTTTGTAGGTTCTCCCTGTGTCTGTGAAGGCTTCCTCCCACAGTCCATAGGTGGATTCACCATGCTAAATTGCCCCATAGTGTTCAGGGATGTGCAGACTAGGTTTAGCTATGGTAAATGAGGGGTTATGGGGATAGGGTGGGTCTTGGTGGGATACTCTTTGGATGGTCCGTGCGGACCTGCCGGGCTGAGTGGCTTCCTTCCATACTGTAGGGATTCTGTGATTTAAAGTCTCATAGTGGTTCTGTCTTGCCTTGTTGTTTAGTGCAACACAAAGCCATGGAGTTTCTCATGGTTATAGGCCACTGCTGTCAAGGGGTGGATATATTGCAGTACAGTACAGTACTATGTCAATATCACAACTGCACTACATGTGAGCAGCTTACACAGCAAAAACACTGCATGCTTCAACCAAATCGCCACGTCTCAAAGTCTAAGTGGAGTAGTCCACTATCAGGCCTAGCGAGACAGCCTTCAGTCAAAAGATGTCCCAACACAGTAAGTCAAGCATCTTGGGACAGTCAGGGTCAAAGGTTCCATGTCACTAAGTCAAGGTCATGGGCTATAGTCAGTTCTGATGGTCAGCTCAATCAATGTCAAGGGCATTATGAGGGATTGTTGCTGTGGTAAGGAAGTGAATTGTAGGGACTGAAGCAGCATGTTAATATGCAGACAGGACAATAATTGTGAAGGGGAAATTTCAACATATCGTGGAAGACCATTGTGCATTGGACAACATTGCGCACACCACAGCAACCATCAATGGTCATAAGGACCCTGACCTTGAGGGAGGTGGGGCGGGGTGCGGCAGTGGAGACCGTACATCATTATCATTGGAATGACTAAGCTATAAGCTACACTAGCCACTGCAGAAAGAGTGGCACTCCCTTAGACAGGATTATAAAATGGAATGACATTATGGATGGATAATCTGTTTACCTTGATCCTTAAATAGTTATACTTATACGAACGTGTATTTGTACTGCACCGAAAGGTCAGCTTGACCACTGATGCACCATTAGAAGTGTTTATGTTTGTTTTCCCTCCTACTTAATGCCTTCTGAAGAGCAACTCCTGTTTGACAGGTAATCAAGTGCATGGCTGGACTTTTATAAATGGTGCTGACAATCCTATCAGTGGCACTTCCTTTTACCTCAGGCAAGAGGGGAGATATGATGCTGTAGGGTGCTATAGAAGCATGGTACACAGGTAAAAAATGGAGTTTCAGAGAATAGTGTAAGAAATCTCACTAGGGATCAGAAATAAACCTTCCATGAAGTGCATCAAAATCAACACATCTGATTTTTGGTAAAATTCAGCACTTAGTATCACCAGAGATCAGAACCAAAGCAAATAAAATATAGAAGGCTTGCAATGAAGTATATAAAAAAAAAACAGGTTACTACTTACACTCACAAAAACAATCCTTCATTTTTTTTTTGTTCCAGAGAAATGATCAATTACCACACAGATTAATCTCAGGTTTCTTCCACCTGTCCATTATTAAGGAGAAATATTTAAGCCCAAATTAATCATGATAAGAGTTTTTTTATGAAGTTAACTTTGTAGTCTAAAATTGTTACTCATTTACTCTTTGGGGCTTAATGTTAAATTACTTAATGTTTATTCTTTGAAGTGGTCTGTTTCAGTCTGTGGATTGATGGGATTTTGAAACGACATGTATTATAAATGGTGCTTGGCAATCCCATCAGTAGTATCTACTTCTACCTCAGGGAAGAGGGGAGATATGATGTTGTAGGGTGCTATAGAAGCAGAGTGCACAGGTAAGAAATTGAGTTTCAGAGAATAGTGTAAGAAATCTCACTAGGGACCAGGGAGAATGTACATGGACATGTATCTGTGGAACTGCAGGAGATGAGCAAGGTCCTCAATGAATATTTTTCCTCTGTGTTTACCGTGGAGAAAGACAAGAAGACTTGCGATCTTGGGGAAGTTAGTGGCAATATTGTGGGGACAGTCCATATCACAGGAGAGGCGGTGTTGGAAGTATTAGAATGTTATTAAGGTGGATAAATCTCCTGGTCCTGATCAGATATATCCAAGAACACTGCAACAGGCTAGAGAAGAAATTGCAGGGGCCCTGGATGATATAATTGCATCATCATTAGCAACGGGTGATGTTCCAACGAAAAAAAAATTTAAAAAGGGGTGGCACGGTGGCCCAGTGGTTAGTACTGCTGCCTCACAGCTCCAGGGACCCAGGTTCAATTCCCACCTCAGGCAACCGTATTTGTGGAATTTGCATATTCTCCTTGTGCATGCATCGGTTTCCTCCCACAGTACATAGATATGCAGGTTAGGTGGATTGGCCATGCAAAATTGCCCATAGTGTCCAGGGATGTGTAGGTTAGGTGGATTAGCCACGGGAACTGCAGTGATAGGGCCAGGGAGTGAGTCTGGGTGGGATGCTCTTCAGAGAATCAGTGTTGATTTGTTGGGCCAAATGGCCTTTCCCCACACTGTAGGGATTCTATACATAATGGGCCCACTAATGAAAAGGAAGAATAGGACAAATCATATGAACCAGTTGCACACTTCAATTAGGAAAATGTTTGCATCCCAGAAAAAGTAGTAGGAAGGCAAAAGTAGTTGATTGCAGTGCTAAATTGCTGAAGAATGACACAAACTGATTTCACTGTGAGGCATTTCTGTAACATGTTTGATCCTGAGCCAAAATTTAGTTACAAATTCCACATTTGTCCATCAACAAAACTGCCTTCTTCTCCCTCCAGAAAACTCTGAAATGCCTCTCTTTTCTCATAGTTACAATCCTTATCCACAGTTTAAATCATCGCCACGCTTGATTATTTTAATTTCTTCCTCACTATTGTTTTATTCACAACACTTTGTTATGTTAAATGTTAAAGGTATATAAATTCAAGTTGTTGAATCAATGCTACACCTCTCCTCTCATCCCTCTCCCATTCTTGCTGACCTCTGCTGAGTCTAAAACACCTACATCCTACTCAGTTTAAAAATCAGGCACTCATCATTGCACTTCTGCACAGCCTTGCACTTTTTTAACGATTATAATTTCTTCATATTGGCAACATACCCAGTATCTCCCAATCAGCTGCACCTAACTGCATAATGCTAGCTATTGATGCAGCATTTAACAATTTTCCCGTGTGATGACGATAGTCAGTATGAATGACCACTTACAATATTCCCTCTGGCTGGATTCTCTGAGAAAACAAGGTGCCATTTACTGCTCACAGCTAAATAGCACCTTGTTATGCCAAGGTCCTGCTTGAGGTTCACTGATTTGTTATGCTTCTGCATGGGATTCCCCAATACATTAAGTTAACTGGCTTCCTTTCTGTATTTACCCTGCCCTCAGTATGTCTCCGCAAGGTTAATTTAAAAAAGGATCCCTTCCCTTGCGCATACATTTCACCCAGATCCAAATTAATTCATTTAAAAGGAGCCAATTTAATAAGGTTTTCTTGAGTAAACAAAGAGTGAATTTATTAATCACTAAACATGGGAAAAATTAGCAACACAGCATGCATACATATAGGGTAGAAAAATGAGGTGAATCTAGAGAGATAAACATTGTAAAAAGGAAGTTATATTGGCCGGTCTCTGCATTGTTCACAAAAAGCAGATAGTTAAATTTTGCAGCCATTGCAGTGAAAGTTACCAATGGCACTGATATTGATAATTGAGCAGTAATTCACAATATTTAGTTTTGCAGAATTGTTGAGGTTCTGCGGTCCTGATCCTTTTAACCATGATTGAGTTCTAGCATTCAGCGTAAGAGAGTGTCCTTTTGTTGTCTTGTTTCCTTTTATCTGGTTTTCAGCACTCACACTGAGAAAGGGTCTTCTTTTGCCTGCAATACAGGTTTCACTGGGGAATATTTCTTTGACCATGACCTTCACAGCAAGCTGACACTCAAACCAGGCTGCTATAGTCAGTCCCATTAGCACACTCCAATAGACTTGTATTCTTCAAAGGGAAAAACAAAAATAAAATTCATCTTCATTCTGAGACATAACCCAGAAGTGGTTACCTGGTATCAAGGAGGCCGTTGTCAGTTCCTCTATATCTTTGTAGTCATAAAAGAGCTCAGCTCAGTTTTTTTTAGCTTTCCTCTACTCTCCTTTAAAGGACTGTTGTTTGAAGCTACCTGGGTCTCTCTTCCGACAGCCACTTAACTTATATCCACAGCTACTTTTGGCTGTCTCAGACCTTCTTGAAAATACATTTTTTGGAATTACAAGTTTAAAATATCCACAGTGGTTCAAGGTGCTGATCCATGGTCATGCCACTTGACAAAACCTGGAGTTTTATGAACATAAGAGATACTTGTCCATAAATACACAATTGCTTTACATGTAGAAAATGTAGAGCTTGCAGATCTGCATCACTTTCTCTGGGAAATCTCACAATGCCCCCATGGTGAGGCATTTCAAACCTTTTCATTTCAGGGATAAGACTTGATTTAGGACAACAGAATATCAACTTCTAACCTGGCTCATGGCACCAATTAAGAACCCATTAGTACCTCAAAATTGCATGAGTGTTTGAGGATCCAAATTTGTACATAAAAATTCAACAGGAGTATGGAATGTCCATGCTGAAGACCTTTTATAAATGGTGATAAGTGGGAAGGTAGAGTTTATGAGATTATAAGTGGATTTATGAGAGTTTTTGGGGTACTGTTTGCTGCTCCCATCAGACAGAGGAATACATGTCAACCCATTTACTAAAACAAAATCAGCAAGAAGAACTTGTAGGCTTGATGTTCAGAGACATGGACAATCAGACAGGACAAAAAGAAAGCAATGTGGCAAAGTAGAATTATTCAGTATTCAACTTATTCACAATATTATACAATAAATTTGGACTTTGTACTTGATGTGCTGTATTTGCATTGTGATGGTAATAAAGTTGTTAATGCAACAATTCCAATTTATTGATGCCATAATGGTAAAATAAATACATCCAAGTTGCAATGACGTATGACAACTTCCATGTGATGGTATTCCCACAACATCGCTGCTCTTTTCTACCTTCATTGTATAGGCCTCATGCTGAGATTTTGGCTAGTGACAAAAATAGTGAAGCAATTGGCTTGATGCAATATTGCCACCATAGCCTTTGTGATATACCTGGCTGATACTGTGCATAAGTTTAGTTGACGGAACAGTAACAATAGGAAAACTGTGGTCCATGCAGATTTCCATGACCAGTTATCATGCCAAATATATATTACTTCAAAATAAATATTACTCACTGCTGAGAGGCATGGCCAACCCCGTCGCTACCTCCCTGCTAAACAAACGTCAGCCGCTTTATCATCAGTGGGAGTTGATTCTCCTAAAACAACAAGGACTGGATTTTCTTAACTACTTCAGCTACAGGATTGATTGGTACAGTCCACAATTTAATCACATTAGCACACAAAATAAAATAAAATAATTCTGAAATAATTTGATTTATATTGGAAAATAGATTGTAAGCAAATGCTATAACACTTTTTTTTAATAATTACTAACCAATATTACTCAACTATGACAAAAAATTTCTACCAATAGCTAAATCTAGACCCTTGAAAAATAGATTCCAGAGTCAATGGTATTTTTTTTAAATGAATTTTGCCTGGGAATTCCAAGAATTTGCAACAGACGCTGCATCAACATTACATTGATCCTATGAAATCTGGAAATTTCAACAGCTGTACAGTACCACAAGATAAATGGGTGATTCCAAAAGATACATTCTGTCTTCTTGGCTAAATCTTTCAAATTCCACTCTTTCTCCAGTTCTGAGTCATAGGTTTCCTGGTTTTTATAATCTGGCCTTTTCTGTCATTTTGGATACAGAAATATCCCAGTATGTTTTTTTTCCTCAAGTGCATTTAGTCCAATCTATTGGCAGCAGACCTTGGAAAGTGTTGTGGTATTTCCCATTAATAAAATTGCCAGCGAACCTTTCTTCTAAAATAAATACTTAACTACTCTAGACAATTGTTCAAGTTTACATGATTAGAAAAGGACGTCTGACTCTAAATTGGAAATATTTAAGGTCCTAGTATTGTTTTCAGATAGACTGGACCTCTGTATAACCCAACTGTTTCTACTGCTGAACTAATTGGAGTTAATGGCATATTTATGATTTTTTAGGGGGAAAGAATTTAAGTGTTACCAGTTGACTAATATGTACACAGCTTAAACGGTTACTTAAATGATTGCACAAGAATGCAAGACAATAGTTGGCATTTAGAAATAGCTAGAAATGGAAGTTTCCTGAGTTAAATCATTAATTAACTGAAGTAACTCACTGAAATAAATAGTTTTTGAATTTAACAACTGTATGTCCAAATTTGAGACAGGTGGTGTGGCTAACGTTATGCTTTTTCCAATAGGCATACACATAATTAATTTTTTGGCTCACTGTTTATAAGTCCATTTACCTGATTTGGGAATAGCATGGAGACAAGTTCACAATTTGATTCACATAATCCTGATTATACAACAGATACATTTTTAAAAAAATGTTTCGTGGAAAATAAAGTCATTAAAAACACAAGGTCAGATCATATGGGATTAGGGGTAATATATTAGCTTGGGTAACTGACTGGCTGGTGGACAGAAGACAGATAGTCGGGATAAATGGAGTTTTTCTGGATGGCAAGAAATAACTAGTGGGGTGCCACAGGGTTCAATACTTGGACCCCAGCTATTTACAATCTACACGAATGACTTGGTAAGGTATAGGAGACTCTATAGCCAAATATGAGGACAACACAAAAATAGGCAGGATGATAAATTGCAATGAGGAAATAAGAACTTTACAAATGGATATAAATAGGTTAGAAGAGTGGGCCAAAATGTAGCAGATGGAGTTTAACATGGATAAGTGTGAGGTCGTGCATTTTGGTCAGAAAAATGAGAAGGCAACCTATTATCTAAATGGGGAGAGAGTTCGGGGTGCTCCGGTGCAGAGGGATCTGGGTGTCCTCGTTCATGAGTCACAGAAAATTAGCACGTAGATACAGCAGATAATAAAGAAAGTGAATGGAATGTCGGCTTTTATCGCTAAAGGGATAGAATTTAAAGGTAAGGAAGTATTCTTGCAACTATACAATGCATTAGTGAAACCACACCTGGAGTATTGTGCACAGTTTTGGTCCCCTTTTTTGAGGAAAGATGTAGTGGCATTGGAGGCAGTTCAGAAGATGTTCACTCAATTGATCCCAGAAGTGAGGGGTTTGTCGTATGAAGAGAGATTGAATAGATTAGGCCTATACTGTCTGGAATTTAGAAGAATGAGGGGGAGATCAAATTGAGGTATTCAAGATGATAAAAGGTACAGATAAAATAGATGTGGAGCAGATGCTTCCTCTTGTGAGGCATTCTAGGACGAGAGGTCATAGTCTTAGGATAAAGGATAGCAAATCCAAAACAGAGTTGAGGAGAAACTACTTCTACCAAAGGATTGTGAATCTGTGGAATTTGCTGCCACAAAGTGTAGTGGATGCTGGGACAGTGAGTAAACTTAAGGAGGGGTTAGACAAATTTTTAACTGATAATTTGTTGAAGTGTAATGAGGAGAAGGCAGAAAAATAGGGGTGAAGAGCAAATCAGCTATGATCGAATGGCAGAGCAAACTTCAATGGGCTGAATGGCCTGATTCTGCCCCAACATCTAATGAACTTATGAACATAACCTGTTTAAGATTGGTTCTGAAGATTGTAATTTGCAAAAAAGTTAAAAGAAATACCGTTCACAAAATTTAGATTCTTTCTATAGAGTAAAGCTTTCTCCCATCTGTTCCAGATAAAGTTTTAAAAATAAACTGTATGAATTTCAAATATGTCCTGATCCAGACATTTCATTTGCAAACTCTCAAACAAACCTTCCTCAAAAACTCGACTTTGTCTGTGCAAGTGAACATTGTAAGGATATAGGGAAATAGAGAGACAGGTTGCTGTTAGCAGCAAAAGAGATCTGAATCAGTTTTTGAATATATAGCTGCAATTAATGTATAATGAGCATCACTGGAATTCTGAGGGCAAGTGTCCACACAAATAATTAAATACTCCATGGAACTTAACAAGTTTCACTCTACCAAAATTATGGTGTTGCCAAGAATATAAATTACACATAGGATTGGGTTTATACCTGGCTGAGTGATGCCCATCATTGCAACAAAAATTGTGGAGTTGAACCTAATTACTTGTGTCATTTAAGTTTCCAGCCAGAAAATGTCTTGTCACAAGATCACATAATAAAAACCAAAAGAACTGCGGGTGCTGTAAATCAGGAACAAAAACGAAATTGCTGGAAAAGCTCAGCAGGTCTGGCAGCATCTGTGAAGGAAAAAACAGAGTTAACGTTTCAGGTCCGGTGACCCTTCCTCAGAACTGGTTCTGAGGATGGGTCACTGGACCCGAAACATTAACTGTTTATTTCCTTCACAGATGCTGCCAGACCTGCTGAGCTTTTCCAGCAACTTTGTTTTTGTTATATAAGATCACATAGTTTTGTGAACAGAAGATCACAAAGATTTCTTCAAATGCAAATTACTGTGCGTAGTGTCTAGTGTTTTGAAAAATGCAATCAAAGAATCAGAGTCATACATCAGAGATCTTTCAGCCTAACAAGTCTGTAACACCAAAAATATTCTACCACCTGAACTTGCCACACTTTCCCACACTAGGCCCCAAGCCTTAAATATTATGACACACTTCAAGTGCTATCCAAATACTTTTTAAAGGTAATAAGGTTTCCCAGGCACTGCATTCCAGACCCCCACTGCCCTCTGGGTGATTTTTTTTTCCCTCAAATCACCTCTAAACCTCCCGCCTTTGACTTTAAAATTATGTTCTTTGTTATTGACCCTTCAGCTAAGGGAAACAACTGCTTTCTATCCACTATATCCATGCCCCTCATAATCTTATTGACCTCCAACAAGTCCCCTCCTCAACCTTCTCTACTCTGTTCACATTAACACACCTGTACCAACAGAGGGAGTCTGCTGCATGTTGTAGAAGCAGTTTTAATGAAGAAAGTCATTGTTGCTTATGCAATTTTAATTTTGGTATCTCGAGTCGTTTTATGACCCAAGAATTCTGAAATAAAAATTGAAGTTGTTCAAACATTCAGAAGTTCTGACAACTCCTGTGAACACAGGAAAAAAAGTTATTGCTTCCAATCAATGACTTTTGATGGCACAGCTTCATTATCTGAAGTGATGTGAATGTAATTAAACATGGCACACTCATCAGCAAACATCTCCACTTCTGATCTTTTGATAACCCTAATCCTGGACCACAAATCTTCAGTCAGGATGTTTTTGCAGCATCTTGCTATGTACATATTGTGCTCAGCCCTTTTGTTGATGGCAAGTGGAGTGAATTCAATTGGCTGAAGTCAGATTTCTGCTCTGGTGGGTACTTGAGTAGCAGCCTGAAATGGATCAGCTACACCACCTTCTGTGTAAAATGGATCCAAGCATGTCTTTTACCCTACTTCAGGAATCCATCATTGAGATTGGGAATATTCACAGAATCTCAATCTCCTGTTTGATGTTTACCTATCTACCATTCATGACAGTATGGCAGACCTGCAGAGCTTCAATACGGTTCACTGGTTGCGAGATTTCTCAGTTCTATATGATGTTTCTCTTGTTTAGTATGCATGCAATCCTGCATTGTGGCATAGCTGTTTATCAAGATTTGAACAAGGAGCAAGAATAGGCATTTTGGACACACAAGCCTAAATAAGATCTGTTCTGATTGTAAATTCAAATCCACATCTCCAACTATCCCTTATAACTCTTCAATTCATGCCTAACAAATAGGCTGGCACTTATTTTTTGGATATACTCCCAACTATTGCAGGCACACTCTGCTACACACTTCATTGAACTAAGATTGGTTCCACGGATTGATGGTAATTGCAAATAAAAAGGATATTGCAGGACATGAGGCTAAAGGTTTTGGTGAAATCCAATTCAGTTGCTGCTAAAGTATCACCTCACCTCATGGTTACTTAGTATTGAGCCAGTAGACATAGGGAAAATGTGCAAACCCCACACAGACAATCACCCAAGGCTGGAATTGAACCCAGGTCCCTGGTGCTGAGAGGCAGTAGTGCTAACTACTGAGCCACTGTGCACTCAAATAATGGCGTTACAGTTGCCACCTTCCAATCTGCTTGGACTGTTCCAGATTCAACAGAAGTTTGGAAGATAACATTCAGCACATTCATTACCTCATGGCCACTTCTTTTAGTGTCTTGGGATATTGATGACCATACTCTGGGGATTTATCAATTTTCAGTCAAACTAGTTTCTGCTGCACTACTTTTATACTAATAGTATTTTGCTTCAATTCCTCCTTCCTAATGGACACTTGTTTTACTAGAATTTCTGGGAAATTACTTGTGTTTTCTTTTGTGGTGTAAAGACAGCGGCTTTTCTTCTTGGATAACAAGGTGTAGAGCTGGATGAACACAGGAGGCCAAGCAGCATCAGAGGAGCAGGAAGGCTGACGTTTCGAGCCTAGACCCTTCTTCAGAAATTTCTTCTTTTTTGTTTCTTATTTTTCTTTTTGAATGTGGACTGAATGGGGAAAAAAAACTGTTTTAAAAGCCAAGGGTATTGAAGGGCTCAAGCAGTTTTTGAAAGCAAGTAACCGACCTCACTGTAAGTACTGTTTACACAGCTAATTGTTCAAGCAGTATTAGATGATTTGCCGATGACCTGGAACAAGGACTGTGTATGATTCAACCATCAACAGGTAGTTGATTTATCTGACACAGTTGTTAATGTAAAAAATTCCAGAGATTTGCCACCCTCTGAGTCAGGATCTTTCAATCTATAACAATTTTTCACTAATATACTGATCTTGTCCTTTCTTAACACCACTATCATACCTCTTTTTCCTTTTTGCTTATTCTTCATAAAAGACAAATACCCTTGCATATACATTTCCTAATCATGCACATTTTTTTCAATTTGTGCCTTCAAAATGCCAATCCTGTGTGGGATTAAAATATTTTTAATTCAGCCTCCTTAACATTGTTCATCATTCTGATTCTATTTGATGCCTATCTTTGCTTTGTCTGTCCTCTAGTTTCATTTGCTTTCACTTCCTAATTCCTGTAACTAGTTTCGCTTCCCTCTGATCCAAGCTCTCTCTTAGGTTTCCATTTCCCTGTCAATCCAGTTTAACCCCTTTCCAAAAGCAGGAACAAATGTTCCCTGTTATGTCCTTCAAGACTCAGCTAGCTTGGTCAGTAGTTGTGTTACTACTGTGTAATGATCTACCCATGCAGTTTGGGCATTGAAATATCCCATCCAGAGATACATGTGCCATTGCTACTTCCAGTGCCTATTAAAAGGAGTGTTTAACATGGAGGATCACTGAGTCATCATCTTACATAGTGCAGTAGGTGCAATTAGCAGCAGTGACAACAAAGTATGTTTCTTGGATAGGCCCAAAACGTCAGCCTTCCTGCTCCTCTGATGCTGCTTGGCCTGCTGTGTTCATTCAGGTCTACACCTTGTTATCTCATAGTATGTTTCTTCATCAGTTTTGAAAGTTCCTAGATTGTCCTCCTGACTGTGTACCAATGCGCAAACATGCCTTGTAGATCTGTCCTGCTGGTGGATGCAATAGCCAAGGATGGTGATGAAGGTCTCTGGAATGCTGTCCAAAATGTCTGATTATATGGGCATAATTAGGTCAGACTATTGCTTGGCCAGTCTGTGTGAGAATTCTCACAATCTTGACACATGCTCCCAGATTTTAGTAAAGAGGACTTTATTTGGTCAACTGGTCTGAGTGTCCTGATTGGTAGGTAAGCAGATATTGGTTAATATGTTCAATTTTATTCTTATTAAAGTTTAGTGGAGTAATTTAACACAACTGAGTGGCTTACTAGACCAATGCAAAGGCCAGTTAAGAGCTGATCACATTAATGTGGTTCCAGAATTATATTTACACTATGTTAGGTCAGGGCATAAGATTTCCTCCTTTAAAGCGTTTTTGAAGAAATTGGTAGTTTCTGGAAAGTGGAGTTCCAGGTAGGCAGGATTGTGAAGAAGGTGTTTGGTATGCTTGTCTTTGTTGGTCAGTGCATTGATTATAAGCATTGGGAGGTCATGTTGTGGCTGTACAGGACATTAGTTAGGCCACTTTTGGAATCCTGCTGTGGGAAGGATGTTGTGAAACGTGAAAGGGCTCAGAAGAGATTTGCAAGCAGGTTGCCAGAGTTGGAGGAGTATCAGAGCCTGAGGGATGACGTTATAGAGGTTTATAAAATCATGAGGGGCATGGATATGGTGAATAGGCAAGGTCTTTTCCCCGGGGTTGGGGAGTTCAAACCTAGAGGGCATTGGTTTAAGTTGAGAGGGGAAGGATTTAAAAGAGGCATAAAGGGGCAACTTTTTCACACAGAGTGGTACGTGTATGGAATGAGCTGCCAGAGGAAGTGGCGGAGGCTGGTACAAATACAACATTTAAAAGGCATCGGATGGGTATATGAATAGGAAGGGTTTAGAGGAATATGGGCCAAATGCTGACAAATGGGACTAGATTTATTTAGGATATCTGGTCAGCATGGACGAGTTGGACTGTAGGGTCTGTTTCCATGCTGTACAGCTCTATGAGTCTATGACTCATTGCTGTTATTGCTTGTTTATTTAGATTAATTTAATTAATTGAATTTAAATTCCCCAGGAGCATGGAGGGATTTGAACTTTCTCTCTGTTTCATTGGTTCTTTGGACCACTAGTTCAATAACGTTTTTGATTTGATTTGATTCGTTATTGTCACATGTACCAAGAAGCAGTGAAAAGTATTGTTTTGTGTGTGCTAACAAGGTAAATCATATTTTACATAAGTACATCTGAGTAATAGAACAGAATGTAGAATATAGTGTTATGGCTACAGAGAAGGTGCAGAAAAAGATCGATGCTCACATATGAGAGATCTGTTCGTAAATCTGATAACAGCAGGGAGAATGCTGTTCTCGAATCTGTTGGTACATGTTTTCAAACTTTTGTATCCTGTGCCCAAAGGAAGAAGATGGAAGAGAGTATAACCAGGGTGGTAGGGGTCTATGATTATGTTGGCTGTTTTCATGAGACAGCGGGAAGTGTAGATGGAATCAATGGAAGGAAGGCTGGTTTTCATGATGGACTGGGCTGCATTCACAACTACCTTACTACAATGCTCACTGTATCTATTTAGTTCCACATTCAATATAAATTAATCAATCTAATTTATATGCACCAAGGCTGACATAAATACTAAAAGATATTTAAATAAATATTGGCAGAATTCTGAGCAGTTTACGGGCATGACCAATTCATAATGTAGTCAGGTTTGCTACAAACCTTCTGTTCTGAGAATGCAGCATTGTTTACTGGGAAATTTGGTGCAATAACTGTTGAATTGAAACTAACGTGTAGCAGCTTTTGCAGGACAATGGTAACTTTCATTATAGTCTAAACAAGTGTTTTCCGTTAAATTCCAGCCAGTAACTAAAATGATTCTCTCACATCTAAATTGATGTTCACGCCATGGGATTAGAACTGTTAAAGTGATGCTTTTTACTGTTAAGAGACCCTCTTTTTTGTTTAAAATCTCACTTTCTACAATTTAATGTTATTTATTTCTTGTTGGTAACTAACAAATGAATCATCTCTGTTAACGTCGACATTTAATATTGAGCCTGTAGTTCCTTAAGTTTCAGGCACTGGAGTCACTGAGTGTCTGTTGTCGTCAAAGATTTCCTAAGGCAGTATTCAGGCAGACAACCAGTCAGGTTCATTACTTATTTTGAATCAAGGCCAGTTTCACATAGAATATGAACTGGTCTCACTCAAAATCTATGACTGCTTTGAGTCAAACTTAAGAAAATTAGTTTCTTTTTATAGCATCATACCACTGAGATAGCTTACCTCCCCTAGGATTTTTACGGAACTGGAACTTCCTCTGTGCTCTTTTTTCTCACATTTAAATTAATATATTTCTGGAAGCCTAAATAAAGACAGATTTGGTGGGTGCTGTTGCATGTACATTTCTGAGTTTGCCATTGGGCAATTTAAATAATTTGGATATGATACATCAATCCAATGAATGTTGTGAATTTTGGTACTTAATAGAGAAATATTTTATATTTTTTCTCTTGTTTAATTTTGAGTGAATCTATATTCCTTTTGTTTTCGATGAAAATAAGGTAGTTGGTTTCATTTGACCTCAAGCACCATTGTAGATAGGCATTTAGTAAAAGACAGCAGCTACATGTGTTTCTATCATTAACATGAAATTTGTGCTAATCCTTTTTTCTGATATATAAGAATATATTAATTACTCAGTCATGGGTATGTGGACATTGCTGACAAGACCAAGTTATTGCCCGTGCCTAAATGTATGTAACAATTCCTTTATGTTCATATGGAGTGAACTAACTTGCCTCAAAACTGACATCTGCGGTGATGGGAACCTGAAGAGGAGACTAAGATGAATCATCAATCTGCCACATCTGGCTGAAGATGATGGCAAACACTTTAGCCTTCTCATGTACAATCACATGCTAGGTTCTGTGGTGTTGTAGTTTTGAATATTCATGCAGCCTCCTCCTGATGTCCATCATTATCCATGACTAATGTGGCAGGACTACAGAGTTTATATCTGATCAGCTCTGAAGAAGGGTTATTGATCCCAAAATGTTGACTCTGTCTCTCTGGACCTTACACAGCCAACAGTTGACAACGTACCTAGACAGCAGAGGCACAGACACTCTGACTGATAAATGGCAGTATGGAAGGCTACTTTTGAATTATTGTGCCCGGATCCACCGACTGATGAGTGTGCCCATTGATTTCATTGAGGACGAGACTTTGAGACATGGCTGCCTGTTTGCTGCACACATCATGTGTTCGCTGTGTAAGCTGCTGGTACATGGAGCGGGTGTGAGCTTGACATAGCACACTGTCAAGTGTACCCCTTATACTGAAGACTGCTTAGCAGCAAGGCAAGCTGTATGTTTTTGTGACTGTGCTAATTGGCATGGCAAGGCAAGGAAGGGGCAAGGCAAGGTACTGCAAGCATACAGGAGGTATTATGTGAGCAAGCAGTAAAAGGGAAAATGAGCATCCCTGAGATTCAGTCTTTGTGGTCTGGGTGGAGTGTCCCTGCTCTAGCTTTTCAATGCAAGTTGTCAGTGTGCCCTGAAATGCAAATCTGGCCTTCCAAAGAACACCGCCAAGTGCTTTGGAGAGGTGCCAAGATGGTCATGAAACTTTGGCAGATGCCAATATCCATGGGCAAAGGGTCGCATCCTGGACTGCAGTTTGGTCATCAACAGCATTGATGTCATTCATGCAAGCAGCGAGCTGAATCCTTCAGGTAAACGCTCTGGTTTCCTTGTCTTATTGTCCTGATGTCGAGCTTGTTTGCCCAGATTGATAAAATGGGAATGTGAATATTAATGAGGTGTACCATGTACAAGGCATTTAATAAGTGTTAATCTCCATCAATTGGCATCTCAACGCTGCTTGGAGGGAATCTTGCTAAAAGCATGTAAAATGGCATACATTATTCCCTATGTTGAAATGACCCTGCAACAATTGTTGCTATACACCTCGACATAGTCCATGTCACCCAGACCCTTTAATGACCTCTGTATGAGTCCAACCACTGCCATGATTCCTATGTCAGCCTGTTGCTAACAAGTCTGTGCATTCAGATTGCTCCACATTTTAGTGGAGGGGAATTTACAGGGTCATGAAGACTGTGTGTGGCTTTGTCATATCCAAATCTGTGTTGATGCTGAGAGAACTGGCCACTTTTATTTTTATTGTATTTCTTTGTAGTAGTTTGATGAAAGTGACTTCAGAACAAGGCCAGAGCACAGGATGATTAATGTTCAGCTACACTGGGGTAAAGGCTGAAGTCACATGCAGGTCGGACTGGATAAGGACAGCAGGTTTCTATTCACTGGAAAATATTAGAGAACCAGTCTTTTTTTAAGCAAAACGGATGGTAAACGTAACCGATACCAGCTTATTATTCCAGACTAATTTAGCTAATTGGGTTCAAATTCATAAACTCCCATGCTGAGATTTAAACTTAAGTCTTCAGATTTTCACAATAAGTAACCTAACCATTGTGCTAGCATAACCCTATAGAAAAATAGGAATAGAAGTCATTTATGCTGCTCCTTGAGCCTGTTATGGCATTCAAAAAGATTACGACTGATCAGTAGTTCAATTCTATTCACCTCCTGTTGTCTCTCCCTGGGTCAGTGTTGGAACAATTTCCCATCTTGGAAGAAAGTTCACCGGAACTACAGATTGTCATTCTGGTGGATAGGATTCTCTGGGCATCGTGGCAGGTTACCCCAGAAACAGTGTCTGCTGGGTACAGGGATGATCTGCGCAGAAGGCAAATGCTCTGGCACTATGGTGATTCTTCATAGAAAAAAAACAAAATACAGAACAGCTCTATAGTCCTCACCTTTCAAACTCACTCGTCTTTCACACACTCCTCATTGGCTTCCACCACAATCCCATGGCGAGGTAAACAAATTATACATGTAGCAAGCAGGCAGCCATTTATCCAATTCTTAGAGAAATAGTCCAAAATGAAGACCATGAAGGCACTCATCAGTCGGGGGGTCCTGGCACAGCAAGTCAAGGGCAGCATCCCCTGCTAATCCACGTCAAGCATCGAGTCATGGTGGGGGGACAGTGGTTGGATCAGTCAGTGGGTCTGTTCCTCGCTGGTCCAAGGAGTGAGCCACTGTCAGTCTGTTGGCTCCATACTGGCAAGTCTGATGTTTACGACTAATGTAGTTGGGGAGATGCGGAGGCAACAGTTAGTGGTCTGGGTATGTCTTTCATGGGACTATCCACTCATATTTGCGGAGGGACAAGACAAGGTCAGTCTCTCAGGTCCATCTTCAGAAATTGGGGGTGGGAGGTGTGTAATCAGTTGGGACACAGAGCCTTGGTAATTTACCCTTTCGACATGAGGCTGCATGCTCTGACCAAGGGCACAATGCAATATTAAAGCGGGCCATCAACATTTTGAACAGGGTTATACAGTGCAGCATAGCTGGCAACGATGGAGTGGTGTCATTCCCAGACATTACGACCTGACATTCATGCGGTTTTGGACGTGAATGACCATACCAGGCATAGGCTTCTGATGTGGGTGGGAAGGGAAAGGCAAGTGTAGGCAAATAGAGATGGGATAAGTGGGATTTGTGGAAGTGTGAATCCTGTCTGATTGACGGGTTGGGCTACTAAGAAGGAGATGTGGATGTTTGGGACCTCTCCAACATAGAGTAAGGCTGGGAGCCCCTGGAAGAAGAGTGCTTATTGTCGCTGGAAATCAAAACTGCACAATGGGGAAGAAAATGATTGTGATTGGGATTGGCCTGAGTAAGTGACCCTCATTGTTAGAGGTTGAGGATGCAGCTTCCAGTGGAGCTGGGCATTTCTCCGTAGATATAGTCAGGGACAAATGTTGCAGAGCTTGCAAGACAAAAGGGAGAGAAGGCCTCAGGGTCAGTTGCTTGAAGTGATATAGAATGATTGAGAATGAGAGCAGGGTCCATGTGAGAGTGACAGTGGAATGTCGAATGGCACTCACTCATTTACTAGGGCATGGATGTTTCACTGCCCTCGCAGGAGTGGTACCGGTCTTCTCTTGTGAGGATCAGAGTTCTCTCTGTAACCGAGGTGAGGAGTTTGATGTAGGGCACTTACTCCATCTCTATGGGCTCTCTCTGTACAGTTCTGGGTAGTCTTCTCCTGTAATGAGAAAAAGGAAAGGAATGACCAAGGTGACGGTGATTGAAGAGCCGTACAAACACAATGGACTGAATGGCCTCCTTCAGTAACGATTCTATGAGAAGTGAACAATCTTGGGTGTGACAGTTGTTAGTGCTGGTGCGTGTGGGGGGAAGAAGTTGAGGGACTGAGGAAGCAAAATAGATGGCAAGCAGGATTAGTAGTATGGGAGGCAGAGGGAGGAGGACATGTGATGGAAGATGTTGCAGGCAATATTGAGAGTGGTACAACAGAAATGCTCATTGGGAGGTGGGTGCAATGGTAGAGATAGACGTGCATGGATGATGGCAGAGAGAAGTGTCTGGTACTTACTCTGGCAAAGTAAGAAACATCATTGATCTTCTTTCTACTTCCTGTTGGCCATTCCTCTGTACATGGAGTTAGCACTAACCCAGGTGGCAACTTCAGACCAGGGTGGCATGGTCTGGTGTCATAGCCTCCTCTGCCAGTCTGCTGAGAAGAGGACTAAACTCCTCTGCACCAACCTGTCCACCAGGAACATTATGTCCCTGCAGGAAAATACAGTGCCATCTTTCCCTTCTCCAATATCTTTCGACTCTGTTTGTGACTGAGCAGAGCAGCTTTGGAATGTCAGTATTCCCTAAAGATGGTGTGGGAGTAAAGGATACCAGTGTTTTGGCGAATACCTGGAGAATGGTAAGATAGGGTGGAAATTAGATATGAGAGATGCCATGGAGACAGAGTAGGTAATTAATGCAGTGTGTTTATAAGATAAAACGTGTTGCGAAGTTGGGTAGTGTACTTGTGGATTGGAAGACAAGAAACTGGATAAGGTTGCCAGCAGACAAAAATATATGTGTTGATTGTGCAATCAGCATCTCAGCAATTTTCCAACCTGCATTATTGTTGATGGCAGTCCTTAGCAGTGGAATTGGCTTTTAAATAAATCATGAATAAGTTAATATTTCAGTTGCATTATTAAACAGAGGCCAATTGAGAAAATACCATTGCTAAATTGTGATTTCTATCCTATTTTTGGTAATAGGTATACCAAGGAGTTGTACAATGGACAGGTAAAATTTGTGTTGACCACTTTAAATTTAGACCTTTGGATTCTTTGCACGTTCAGTTCCATAATTTATAGAAAATAACATCAGAAATAATGGCTTTAACAAATAAAAAAGCAGGTATGCCATTAGCAAATTTTTTTTTAACTGTTTCCACAAGGTTGGCAAAATTACAAACTGTGATGACCAATCCAACTGAAAAGTTATTTTTAGCAGCTGTTAAGCATTTTTTTAGCTGACCAAAAACACATTGCAATGAATATTGTTGATAGCAATGTTAGACAACAACATGAGTTGTAACTATTTTGCAATGTCATTCCTATGGAAATGTGAGTTTCTAACCATTGTTCATATGTGTGTTATAAATATGAGAATATTGGATGAATAGGTTGGAGCAGTTTATAGTGAATGATTCAGCTCCTGTTGGGCCAGCAGCCCTTGACTTCAAAGTAACAGTCTCGTAGAAGAGCTCAGACCTTGGAGAAATGTGCCAGGGAATCACTTAGCCGCTGTCAGAATCTCTAGAAGCTGCCTGTGCATAAATGTCTTTCTATTGTGTTTAGTCTTCCACTTCCTGACATCACCTTATGAACATTTAGTGGCAATCAAAGATAAGTGGCCGTGGATTGTGAAATGTTCTTTCAGTAGTCCTTAACTTGGAGTAAAGGGAATTCTACCGCAATGTTATTTTAGAGTCAAATAATTCTTTCCAGTAAACACTGGTTTGCAATCAAAAGAAATTCTTCAAAGTGTTCCCCTCAGCTGATTGTTTAACAAATCCCATTTCAACACAAACATATAACCAAAATACTGTGGGTGCTGGAAATATGAAAAAAAGAGTCCTGAAAACGATCAACAAGTCTCACAGTAGTTGTGGACAGAGAAAAACAGAGTTAACATTTCAAGACTGTGACCTTGCTTCAGACTTGCCTGAATGAGTCCAGCTCTAAAAACACTCCAGAAACTTGACACAGTTCAGAATAAAGCAGCCCACTTGATGGGCATATTATTGCAAACATTCACTCCCTCCCCCAGTGATACACAGTAGCAGCAGTGTGCATCATCCACAAGATACACTGCAGAAATTCACCAAGGCTCCTGAGACAGCATGTACCAAACTGCAACCACTTCCATCTCAAAGGACAAGTCTAGTAGATACATGGGAACACCATCACCTGCAAGGTCCCCTCCAAGCCAATCACTAGCCTGACTTGGAAATATATCACGGTTGTTTCTTTAGTGTCATAGGGTCAAAATCTGAAACTGTCTCCCTAACAGTATTGTTGACTATCTATACCCCCATACTCCAAGCAATGCATTGGTTCAACAAGGTAATACACTGCCATCTTTTGAAGGGCAATTAAGGATTGGAAGTAAATGCTGTCCCAGCCAGTGGAGCCCACATCCCTTGAATGATTAAAAGAAACTTGGAAAGTGGAAAAGCTATAATAGGTTTTGTGCACTTGAAAAGGCAAGGATAGGGAGAAGAACAAAATGAAAATGTCTGCGACAGGAAGAGGGGCAGGAGAGATTAAATGTCAAAAGCTTTCATAGTAGAAGGGCAAAGGAAGTGGTAGTGGTTCAATTCAAGAAGCACAATATGTGTGTAAAGAAAGTATGAATTGCAGGACAGATGCTATTAGAACATGATATATAAGAAATAAAAGAGAAATCAGGAAGAAAAAAGTCAAAGAAACACAAAACAAAATGGGACCAGAGGTTATGATCTTCTCTGAACCAACGACAGGACTTTCACATCCTTCCTTAAATAAGGGGCCCAGAAATGAATACGATAATTCCAAATGTGGTCTGACCATTGATTTGCAGAGGTGTAGCATGATTTCCTTGCTTTTATACTCTATGCCTCTATTTATAAACCCACAGATCCTATAAGCCTTTTTAACAACTGTTTCAACTTACCTGGCCACCTTCAGAGAATCAGACACAGGACTGCTCCTGTACTCCTCCACAAAGTTGTATCATTGAGCCTGCATTGTCTCTCTGTGTTACTTCTATCAAAATGCATTACCTTGCATTTCTCTGCATTGAAATTCATCCACCGAGTGTCTGCCCATTTGGCCAACTTTTCAATGTCCCTGTGAAGTCTCTCAACATCATTCCCACAATTCACTGTTCTCCTTAGCTTACTATCATCTGCAAATGTAGAGATTTTGCTCTCAACATCCATCTCCAAGTCATTTATAGAAATCAGAAAAGTGAGGGTCCCCAGCGCTGATCCCTGGGGAATAACACTTTCAACTCATCACTGATCTGAGAAATGCTGCGCATATAAAACTATGCACAGCACATGGTGCAGGTGAAAGACCAGTATCCTGCAACTGGCTTGGAAGTATGTGGTTTCAGCAGAACCCTTGAAGTGAAAACTTGGGTTTCCTCCATATGTAATTTATCCATGCGATCTGGATTTTGTAAGCTATGTCCAACACTTGTTGCCCATAAGATCACATGTGGCCTAGTCAAGTGAGGGTGGCAGATTTATTTTCCCTAAACGATGTCAGTGAGCTAAATTATATATAATCAACAGTGGGTGTAAAGTTGCGATTCTGCCAAATTTTATTCCAGACTTTTTAAAAACTAAATTAAAATTTCACTACCTGCCATGGTAGGATTCAACCCTTCTACCCAAAACATTCAAGATTATTAGTCCTGTAATATTATCACCAGGTCACCATCTTCCCCTTAATATGCAGCGCTACTTCGCCAATTTTAAGGATCAGTGCCCATTACTTCAGGGGCAAGCAGTAGAAATCAGTCAGGAGCTAACCCGAAAGTAGCTGATAATTCCTTTAAATGGTGCTGCTGGTAGGGGAGGATCCTGTCTGCTGTGAAAAGTTCAGAAAGGATGACAACTGGAATGCTGAGATCCAAATGGAGTCAAATTTATGCTACAAGCATACTGGTGTCATAAACAGCCCACTCTGCATATTTTTGGCGCACACTCCTAATGCCAGCATGAACACCCTCACTAAAATGGTGCCCGACACAGCTTGGACCAGAAGCCTGTGGTATGTTTTGATGCATTTTGCAGCTAAAGTGGCAACTATATCACTGAAAACTATCAAACCAAATCCTGCAGCCATATTTAACAACACATTATGGTACTCATGGTCATAATGCTCAATGAAATTGTCTCCATAGCCACTTTAAAGCTCAATATTTTGTTACTCATGTGTAAATTAAACTGCCTTATTTGAAAATAAATGAAGATTCAAACAATGACAGAGCTACAAACTCATTTCTTGACTCTTCTCTTTTGAGGAGACATTTTGAGAATCAAACAGAAAGAATGCTGAAAAATACCATTCATGAAAAGCATGTAATGTGGACTTACTTTCTCAGGACGGCAGTTTTGGCATGGGAAAAGTTAGTCAAAATAATCCAGAAAATATTCTCTGTAAATACCGTAAAGCATCTTTGGGCAAGGCTTGATCAAACAGCTGATAATTGAATGTTGAATTTATGATTATCAACACAATGAAGAGCATTGAGAAATTTCTCAAAAGTGGAATCTGGAAAACAGTCAAAAAGTCGCGTGTGAAGAAGTTGGAAAATGTAATACACCTCCTAGTAAAGAAAGATGAAGCTATGAAAAACAATCCCATCTGTAATACTGCAATCCTGCCAGAAAGAAAAGAGAAAACATTCCAATTGATTTTCTTTCCCCATAAAATTGGCTCCTGCTCGGAGTTGCTATATGGGTTATTCCCCACTGATGAATGGCTAGATTTTGCAATCTTAGAAATATCAATGGTATGAAGGAGAACATTTGGCCCATCTGGTATGTGATGGTGCTACTTGTTTAGTCTGAGCTGTTTCTGCAACTATTGGTTCCAAATTGGGCCTTGTTTATCTTCAGCGTAGTCTCTCCCTAAAAAAAGGTGCTTTTAAAGAAAAACAGTTTTATGCATTTTAGAATGTTGGAATTTGGGCCTCACTGGCTGGGTTAATTGCCCATCCCTAAGTGCCCTTGAAAATTTGGTGTTAATCTGCCTAATTGAACCATTGCACTCATTGGGGTACACAAAGACCCAGAGTGCTGTTAGGAAAATGAGTAGAGGGATTCGGACCCAATGATAGTGCAAGAATAGCAATGTTGGTGTAAGTTAGGATGGTGTGTAACTTGGAGGGAAGCTTGCAGGTGGAGGTGTCCCCTAGTTATATTCATTATGTTTCTTGTTCTGCATGATCAATTTTGACAATGGTGAGCCTGATTGTTGAATGAAATGTTTAATGATGTAACATTTTATGTACAAAAATAGAAATTGCTAGAAAAGCTCAGCAGTTCTGGCAGCATCTGTGGAGAGAAATCAGAGTTGACGTTTTGGGTCCAGTGTCCCTTCCTCAGAATTGAGGAAGGGTCATTTGACTTGAAATGTTAACTCTGATTTCTCTCCATGGTTGCTGCCAGACCTGCTGAGCTTTTCCAGCAATGTCTATTCTCGTTCCTGATTTACAGCATCCTCAGTTCTTTCAGTTTTTATTTAACATTTTGTGTATTTGCATGAGATGTTTATTAACACAAAACATTAACCACTTAAGTAAATATTTGTTTGTATAAGGGATTTGTTCTTGCAATTCTACTTATTGCTTATTTATTTTGTATCAATGAAAGTGTTTTCTTCAATTAGTGACATAACGAATAGATTATTACTTTTATTCTCTGCCATAATACCTTCTGTTTGATGCTCATCCTGGATAGATAATAGATGAGCTAGCATGGAAAGGCAAGGACAAAATGTGGTCAATGGGAACTAAGTGTTGATACTGAGTTGGTATGGGAGATAATTGGGGGCATATGGGGTGTGGGAGCCATGCAAGATGGGCACAATGTGACATGCAGGCATGAGCAGCTGTGGGAGTGAGTATTTTGGCAAAAGATAGCTCACAGTGTCAGAAGGACTATAGAAGATGTGTAGATATGTATTGGGCAACACAGAAAATAAGCAGGGCCATGTGGGAGAGTGCAGAAGCTTTGGTTGGTACAAATGATATCAGTAGCCATGGTAGTGTGGATTGATGGACATAGGGTGGCAGAAGGTGTATTAATGGCCATGACAATATATGCAGGAGCATAGGATAATGAATGGAACATAGAGAATGAAAGCAGGAGGATATTTTCTGTTTTAATCTTTATTCGTAAACTCTGCAGAGATCGCCAGAGTCCCAAGGCAGGCTTTCTTGCAAGCCCACATCAGGAATTATGCACATCCTGGGATGACTTTACCAACTCTCAACCAAGCCCACCCCAACCCCAAACCCCAAATCAAAGTGCTGGCAGCTATTTTGTGTGGTAGACATCACAGAGCCAAGATTTCTCCTACCTCTGAGCTTTTGAGCTGGGAATGAAAACTGGGACTTTAGTGTAGCTTTTACATCCAAATCAGTCCTCAGTTTTATAGGTGTTTATGTTTATATGTGAAACAAATCATATTTGTGTCCTTAAGCTTTATTCATTTGGATGTAACAAAAATGGTGCATTTTTGCCTGTGTGTCTTTCTCTGTCGTACAGATGGATAATAAAGCCATCAAATTCAATGGGCTTCTTGATGAGGTAGCAAAGAAAGTTGATAAGGAATAATGTAACTGATGTGTTGCTGAAGGACTTCCATAGGCATTTGACAAAATATCACCTAATAGGTGCATCACTATGATTGAGGACCATGGAATGCAAAGACAGTGGCAGAGGAGCCAAGAAACAGAGTCATGGCAACCAGTGACTTTCAGAGTGGAGAAAGGGATACAATGAATTTCTACAGATGTCATTAAAAAATAGCTATTCATGATTATGATGAACAATTTAGATTTAGGAGTATGGAGCACAATTTAAAAATTTGCAAATAATAGAGTTTGCAAATACAGTAAACTGTGAGAAGGACAGTGCTGTACTCTGAGCGGACATAGACAGGTTGGTGGAATGCTGAACACCTGGAAGATGACATTTAATGTAGAGATCATTGAAAGATAAAGAGAGACAACATAAACTAAAGGAACAGAGAGACCTGGGGGTTACGTATGCAGAAATCATTGAAGGTGCCAGGATATGTTGAGAAAGTTGCTAAGTAGGTATATGGAATCCCAGGCTTCATAAATTTAGGGCAGAATCTAGTGAAGTTCCTGGTATGGGAAAGAAGGCAGGTAGGGATACATAACTTTAGAAGAGACAAAATGTCATCTTCTCAATCACAAGATGCAAGTCAGGAAGTGCAAGCAGATTAAAGGGGAATCATGGTTACTGATGCCAGCAATGGAAACCTGTTATTAATGCATTATGTGCCATGCACATATTTTTTAATTCACCAGATAGGCCAGCACTTATTGCTCACCACTAATTGTCCATAGGGGAATTAAGAGTCAACAAAATTGCTCACGACCTGTAGGCTTGATCAGGTAAGGATGGCAGATTTCCATCCCTAAAGGGCAGTGAACCAGATGAGGTTGTTATAACAGTTGACAATGATTACTTAGTCCCAGTTAGACTATCCATTTTTTATTCAAGATTTTTTATTGAATTCAAATTTTGCCATTGACCATTGTTAGAATTTGAACCAGCACTCCAGGACATTAACCTGAGTTTCTGGATTCCTGCTTCAGTGACGTTAAATACTTATCGAACATACAAAAAATACTCATTATATACATGTCATCAAATGAAATTGTATTTTTAGAAGTAAGTCTGCAATGAGTGAGAAACATTTGCCTGCAGCTTTATGATTGGTTAAAGGTGGTGTGTAGCAGGCAAGATAGTTTTCCTCATGGATTTGGAGGGAGTAGAAGTAGTTTTGTTTTGTTTTTGGAAACTTCGTTAGACCAGGGGAGAGGTAGCTAAGCAGTTGCATTAAGGTCTGGTAGCACTATACAGGAAGGTTAAAATATGGCTGTCCATGAGAGGGAGGATGGCTACCCGCAAGCCAAATTGGGGTGGAGCTGTCCAAGGGAGGGATCTGGATGGGTATAACAAAAGCGATCTAAGACGAAGATAGCTTAATCCCGGCAAAGAGAAGAGCAAGGATGAATAAGAGTCGCACATAGGAGTGATCTGAGCAATGATTCATGTCTGAATGTTACACACACTGAGTATCTACTTGCAGACATCAGACAATGGAAGATCCAAATGACGATTCACGATTAGTTTCACTAACCAATGTCAGCTCTTTCAGAAAGACCAAGGTTCTGTAAATAGGGTAAAACTTAATGACTTAAAACTCAATGTTGCCTTGAATTTCTATGCCACAAGTTTGTTCCAGGGCTCCACGGGGGACATGTGTGGCATCTCACAGTCAATCACACAAAGGTGCACAAGGAAGTTCGCCATTTCCATGTTCAAATGAGGCAATGAATTTCATTGAATCATAGAATCCCTACAGTGTGGAAGCAGGCCATTCAGTCCATCGAGTCCACACACAATTCTGTAAACAGCATCCCACCCAGACCCAGCCCCTACCCTATCCCTTTAACTCTGCATTTCCCATTGCTAATCCATCTAGCCTGCACATCCCTGGACACTATGGGCAATTTACCATGGCTAATCCACCTAGCCTGCATACGTTTGGACTGTGGGAGGAAACTGGAGCACCCAGAGGAAAGTCACACAGACACAGCAAGAATGTGCAAACTCCACGCAAACAGTTGCCCAACAGTGGAATCAAACCAGAGATAGTAGGAACTGCAGATGCTGGAGAATCTGAGACAACAAGGTGCAGGGCTGGATGAACACAGCAGGCCAAGCAGCATC
>NC_063333.1:60294469-60384424 GCF_021869965.1 Rhincodon typus | reverse complement strand
GATGCTGCTTGGCCTGCTGTGTTCATCCAGCCCTGCACCTTGTTGTCAGTGGAATCAAACCTTCCATTTTGTGTGACTTACCAACGACGCTGAAGCCTCAGCAGCCAGAGCCAGCATTTGGATCCATAACAAAGCTTCCACAACTACAAGGGGAAATTAATTGCACAAACGTGACACTGAGAGTTCCCCAGGAACAGCCAGCCACACTCATTAGTTGAAGGGGCTTTAATTTTATCACTGTGCAGCTCGTCTGTGAACAGGTATCCAGACAGTTCTCAGTCTTTTACCTCCTCACTCACAGTCAGATACCACAACTGCTTGTTCCCTGTCAGCACCTGCAGGGCAGCTCCTGGATAGTAGGGGATATCCACGTAAGAGTGACTCACAGAATGCACAAAGCCCAGGAGAGGACAGGTATAATACTGCACCTACCTCAAGAAGGACAGCAATAAAGCAGACAATTGCCTGTGAAAGAAAAAGTACCATTGAACTGTCAGGTAAAGAGTTGTCTTATGCACCAGAGAAAGTCCATAGGATCACTGCAGCCCTCTCTACCTCACACAACCTCATGCAGCAAAAAGTGAGGAATTGTTCGCCAGAGAGTTGCAGTCGTTGGATTCATTCTCAGTCAATGGTGAAGGGGAGGGATCAGAAGACCCTGGAGTGTTGAATCATTTCTGGATCAACTCTGGATGCCAGGCTGATGGAGTTACACAGCAGTTAGATCCATGACATTCTCATTACATTGTAATTTCTTTCAGAAGCCCCTGCAGGATTTCTTATTTTCCACCTCAGAAGATGTTCCTGTCAAAGTGTCACCACACTCATACTGTAGCAACCTATAGGCCTATAAACCACAACCTGCCAAATTCAGATTTGCCCTTATTTCTGATGTTTCACAATAAATGGAGTGTCCAAATCCTCACATCAGCCATCAAATAGGTTTTAAATAGGAATCAGAGCCTTTAAAAGTCCCTGAGTAAAAACCTGAAAGAACTGCTAATACTGTAAGTCAGAAACAAAAACAGAAATTGCTGGAAAAGCTCAGCAGTTCTGGCAGCATCTGTGGAGAGAAATCAGAGTTAACATTTCAGGTTGAGTGATCGTTCCTCAGACCAAGTACTAGTCTAGATTCAAAAATCCTAACAACACAAAATTGCAACACACATGAGTAAAGTGTACAAAACTATCAATTTTCACATAAACCTACAGTGTCTTGGGATGATTGTACACCATGTCAGCTTTGTGTCATTAGAAGGATTTCTATTCATGTTTTTCCCACCTCTTGGTGTGACCTCAACATCGATAACTGAGTTGGAGGCAGGCAGCTGAATGCAAAGGCTCTTTCCTGAAAAAAGTCTTGGTAACCATCCATTGGTGGTTTGAGGCCCAGTAGACTCCAGCCTGCTGATAGTCACCTACACAGGTAATAGCTAGAGACACTGGCAGAGAGGAGAAGTTTGCAACATACACTTGGAGTGCACTGAAAGGATGGTCCGAGGCAGATTGCTGGCACTTCTCTTTCCTATCATTGTGCAATGGTGTCATCCTGACTCCAGGATGAAAAGAATGCAATGGTACCTTGCCCCTCTCTCACCTAACCATTGCTGTGTAGAGTCTGTGGCCAGGTGTATCTGGGAGTCATTGTGTGATTTGCTGGGCCTTGGTCTCCATTGTAGCATCCCATGTTTCTATGGAGGAAGTCATATCCTCACATATTGCAGCCATGACAGCACTCAGGGCTTGGGCAAACTGTTCCATTGTTCAGTCAGGGATTTCCATGGCTTTTGAAATCTTTGCCTTATGTTGCCCTGTTTGTCTCTGCAACACCAGCAGGTGCCTTACGGTTACCTCCCGAGGGCAGGTTCCATTCACTCACTCTCCTGTAACTAGTACAACTTTCCCGACATGAATTGGTTCCCACACATTCCATCCACATGTTACATTGGATAATGAGGCTGAGGACCCAAACAGCTGCCACTCAAATTAGTACACTCCTTGGTGCCGCTTGGTAATGACTACACCATCCTACTTATTCTTGCAGCACATAAGAGATCATTGGCCCCTTAGCAGGAAGGAAAAGAGTATTGCTTATAGATCTTACAGATGCTAACCTCCACAACAGGAGGTGGGTCTTAAAGATGGTCAGGAATGGGGGGAAGCCAAGAAGGCTGAGGAAGGAATAGCAGGGCTGAAGGTACGGCTGATCATAATGTAGCAAAGGATTGAGGGTGATCCATCCAGGCTGCTCGGGTCAGGTGGGAGGGCCTCTTGACGCAAATGCTGGGAACAGGAACTTCCATGATTCCTGAATGGCCTGGAAGAGAATCTTTTGGGATGCATTTTTGAACTGTAGGGGCAGTCATTCTCTGAGCTGGGATCTTATTCCAAGAGGGTGGGTAGGTGGAGCAATGTTTCCATTTTTTCAGAGGGGCTTGCCGCAGCTGTTGAATTTTCAAAATATCCACTCACACAGCCAGATTGATCCTGCTGGATTGTAGGGAATGTGTGCCACCGCCCCTCTGAGCTGCTGTCCTATGCACATCTGGTTCTGCCATCAGAATCCTTGAAGTAACCACAAGATTCCATCCATAGATTGCAAAAGCGAGGAGGTTCTGAAGAACATTGCTTCAGCCTCAACTGGAGTATAGAAAAACTGTTCATTTTAGTAGAGGAGTCAAGAACCAGAAAACACAGATTCAACACATGGCAAAAGAACCAAAGCGGGTGTGGACATATTTTTCTTTTTTTTTTGGAAAGTAGTGAGTGCCTAGAATGCAGTGACTAAGATGATTCAGTTGTAGATTTCAGCGAGAGTTGGATAAGCTCCTGAAAGGTCACCGTGGTGTGACTAAAGTTGCTCTTTCAGAGAGCTAGCGTATCCTTGGTATACCGAAAGGCCTCGTTTGCGCTGTAACCATTCTATGATTATGTTATGTCTGGCCAAATGTCTGAAGAAGAAGCCAAGCCATACCAGAGCAAAGGCAACTTGAGCAAAACGTATCCCATAGTGTTTTGCAGAAACCCAAGCAGAGACAAAAATCAATTCTGTTCCAAGGAAGGAAACATTAGTCAGGTGTCTATAAACTTGGCCAAGAAGGTGGGTCTTAAAGATGGTCAGGAATGGGGGAAAGTCAAGAAGGCTGAGGAAGGAATAGCAGGGCTGAAGGTACGGCTGATTACAGTGTAGCAAAGGATTGGGGGTGGTGCGCAGGGCGTGGTGGCAAGGTTACAAAGGAGACCAGGTTTAGAGAAAAGTAGTGGTCATAAAAGATTACCAGAACGTGCAGATAACAATGAAAGGAAACAAAAAATTATTAGGAATGAGTTTAAAACAAAGCTGGGAATTTTCAGAGCAATGCATTGAGGATCAGGTGGCCAGTACGGGTATTTCTGCTATAACGTTTGTTTCATTAATGTGAATCGACTGTAGCGTGATTGATGAATAGTGGACGTTGTTTGGATAACACAAACTTTCTGCTCTATAGGTAGAGTGATTTTCAATAGCGATTTCCCTATAATGCAATTTTCTATGGCAAATTTCTGTAGCGTGATTTTCCAAAATGCAAAGTCACACAAGAACGCAGCTATCATGTTGCAGAAGAAATACCTGTATAAGTCAGTGAATGCAGCATTTGGGTGAATGGGATTTACTGTGAGCTGTGATATGAGCAGCAGAGTTTTGGAGGAACTGAAGTTTATAATGGGTGGAGAATGGAAGTTCAGTCAGACGTGCATTGGAATAGTTGAGTCTGCCAGTAAAAGGCTTGGATGTGAGTTTTAGCAGCAGAGGCTGAGGCATGGGCGGAGGCAAACAATGTTATGAAGTAGGGTTGGAAGCTGAACTCAAGGTTAAATAGGACGCTGAGATTGCAAATAGTTTGGTTAAACCAGAGACAGTGGCCAAGTATTAAATGGAATCTGTGACAATGGCTTGTGCTGGGGCCAAAAATGATAGTTTCCTTCTTCCCAATGTTTAACTTCAGGGAGTTATGAGTCATTGGTCACATAGACAAACAAGATACATCTTTAGTAAGTCCAAGAGGAAAAGGAAGAAATTGAGAAGGGTCTGAACTCAGATTGACAGCAGTCCACGTCTATAATGTGAAACCAGGAAACATAGAAACATAGAAAATACGAGCGAGAGTAGGCCACTTGGCCCTTATTTTATAGTTTAATGTGGTGCAAGGAAAAATGGGAAATACTGAAATATTTTCATTGGATTATGGGAATCAGTCCAGAGAAGGCAATCCAAATCATGAGATGACGAAGATGAATCTATCAGTTTAGTTTGTAATTAATAGTTCCCTCTGTTACTGAGAAAGTAAAGACACAAAAACAGAGACTGCTTTCAGAACATGCTGAGTAGGGTATTGTAAAGGCAGAGGGACCATCAGTGAAATGTTGCATCTTCAGGGATAGAGCATATGAGAGTTGAGATGAGCAGAGCACATATGATCTGTGGATAAAGACCAGTATGCTCAGAATGTAATGGAATGGGTATCACCTGGAAAACAACCATCTGGAAGAATGCAGCTCAGATGAAAATTTGTTAAATTTAAAACAGTAGACAGCTGTGAGAACTAGGGGGAAGAGTGTGATTGCAGGCCTTCATGATCAAATAGTCTTTGCTGACTGATATGGAATGTAAGATTCAAAAACAAAATGGTGCAACATTTGATGTGTGAAACCAGTTTTTCTTACTGTCTATGTTACAGTGAAATTTTTTTTAACATTTGTCTGAACTATTTTCAGTAATATCATCTCAAAGCCTATCAGTTCAGTTTCAGGAATTTGGAAATCCAAAATTAGAAGCTGTTAGTATGTTTCTGACAGA
Source organism: Rhincodon typus (assembly GCF_021869965.1). Taxonomy (NCBI): domain Eukaryota; kingdom Metazoa; phylum Chordata; class Chondrichthyes; order Orectolobiformes; family Rhincodontidae; genus Rhincodon; species Rhincodon typus. The sequence continues at coordinate 60,379,587 of NC_063333.1, read as the reverse complement.
AATTGACTGTTTACAGTTGGCCTGAGATCAGAAGATCATTACAGATGAAGAAAGCCACTCATTCAAATTACTTTATCCACTTAGAGTGATCCTTAAGGCAAAAACAAAATACTGAGAATGCAGAATATCGGAAATAAAAACAGACAATGTTGGGAATACTCAGTAGATCTGGCAACATCTGCAGAGAGAGGAATTTTGCCCTCATGTGAGCAGCCAAATGTTTCTTGCAATATCCAACGTTTCTTGCTTACTTTACATTGACTGGAAGTCTGTTTGTGTGTAAAGAATATTTCCGAATATCAGTTGTAAGTTTATATTTTGCAAGTTTGAACTTGTATCCCTTTCTTCAACATCTGAATATAAAGCATTATTTCAAACTCACTTTCTCAACTCCCGTATTTACTTGGCACACTTCTATACCATCATATATTAGCCATCTCCCAAAATTTTCTCAATTTTCCTCAGAAATATAACTTTGTCACATGGGATCAAATTCATGGCTCTTCCTTAAACTATTTTGAGCATCTGAATCTTTTACCTTGATGACCAGAATATTGTCCTGGTGAGACCAGACAATAAAGTTTGATCACAACTTTCTCTGATTTACATTTTAAGGTTTAGTTTATATAATTCAATTTCTATTGTCTCTGTTGATTGCTGCTGTGTATTTGTCAGCCATATTTAGCAATGAATCAATTCAAACATCTAGTTCAGCTTCAACCTTAGCTAATTCGATGCTTCTGATTTGTGCCATCCATTTTTCCATCTTCTTTGCATTTCTTTACACCAGTTTGCCACAAATTTAATTTGGCATTGTTCCACATACTTACATTTTTTCCAATATATTTTGCAGTTTCCATGCTGCGTCTTCTCATTTCAAGCTTTTTACTGCAGGTCATTATTGAATTCAAATTTTACCAACTGCTAAGGTAGGATTTCATGACACTGAGCATCACCCTGGGGTTCTAGATTAGTAGTCCAGTGACATTACCATTATGACACCACCTCTCCAATTGGTCATGGCCCTTAGTGAATTCCAGCATTAGCCTGGCTGAAGTTTACATGGATCAACAGGAACTGAGCTCACTGGCAGAGATCCTAAAGGTGCATATACCTGCATCTTGGAGATTACCTTGTCCCAAATGCTGGGGAAAATTCCCAGCTCAATATCCATCATACACTAGGTCAAACCTTTCTCTTCGCTATAGGTTAACTAAGGTGTTCAGAGCAGGAAATTGTACCACATCTGCTTCATAGCAGCAGCCAGTCAACCAGACAGATTCCATTCATTAAGACTGATGCAAGCTTCTCAAGACTGGAGCAGGATCTGGATTTCTGGCCCTGATTCTTGGCAGATCTCTCCAAGCACATGTCAGATTTATGCAAATAATATGAAAGCAGAATCCTAGCTAAATTAACATTGTGTCGGGGAAGCTCTTCAAGCTTGACATCTTTTCTGGCCTGAACACAATCAAGACAATTTTTAACACTGCAAGTACCACCTTCTGTCTCAGTTGTGAAGTATTTGCATTGTCTGTTTAAAATCCAGGTTAACTGAAAGACTTACTGCAGGAATAATACAAAAACGCTTCAATGATTCCAGAAAATTAGGCAACCAAAAACTAGGATTGCTTTCCCCTTTACAAAATCACAACATGAAACACTCTGTCATCACTTTAGTCAAGGTACACGTCTGCAATCAACTGCAAACAGAAGTATTCTAAAAAAAAAGCATACAGTGATTGGAGAAAGATAATTCCTTGTGTTTGAAATATCAGCCCAAACCTGTCACAGTTCCTGTGAAGAGTGTATTCATGCAACATGTTTTTCTGAAAATGTCAAAGTAATTGAACACTATTGGAGAAAATTTCTGAAATGTTAAATGAGAATAGAACCAGCACTGTTGGTCAGTGACAAAGAAACAATAAAAAGATTAGCCCGACTGATTAATGAATTCGTGTAACCCCACAAGGCAGTTAAAAACGGCAACAAAACTGTTCATGTGATTCCTTGCCACTGTTCATCAAGTTGTCTGAATTATCCAACCTATTGATCACCAAAAGGTAGAATTGGTGTCCCGTCCTCCCCTTAGGTTGGGATCTTCTGAATGCACTTGGTCTGGCATGGTAGAGGAAACCATTAGGCAATAAATGCACTCTTCTGCATTAACTCTTTCAGAGCCTGATTCCCTATACAACAAACACAGAAGTCCCTGGCACTCTGGAAACATATAAATTCTAAGAAATTTTTCAGCTTCCCGTAGTTTCTTATGAACATATGAACAAGAGAGAGCTATTTGATCCTTCAAGCCTGCTCTGCCATTCAATAAGATTATGTACGATTTGATTTTAATTTAAACTCTACATTCCAGCATATCATAGAATCATAGAATCCCTACAGTGTGGAAACAGGCCCTTTGGCCCAACAAGTCCACACCGACTATCAGAGCATCCCACGCAGACCCATACACCTATAGCCCACCTAATCTACACATCCCTGAACACTACGGGCAATTTAGCACGGCCAATCCACCTAGCCTGCACATCTTTGGACTGTGGGAGGAAACCGGACCACCTGGAAGAAACCCACGCACACATGGGGAGAATGTGCAAACTCCACACAGACAGTCACCCAAGGCCGGAATCAAACACGGGTCCATGGTGCTGTGAGGCAGCAGTGCTAACCACTGAGCCACCGTGCTGCCCCAAAGACAAAGAACAAATGCTGTTCAACTCTCAACCGTAGTTGGCAGGATGTTGTCTGAGCTTTGGACACTTTACTGCAAGTGTTCTTGTTAATGAGGTGGACAAAGGGACACAGAACTTTGTTTGCATTTCAACTCCGTTTTATTAACAAAATATTCCTTATTTCAAACACAATGTGAACATTTCCCAAATTCTCATTTACTCTCTATCTAGGTCTATCTGTCTGAGAAAGGATATTGCTTGCAACAATCCACATGTCTGAGCTGGGCCTTTGGAATCTCCTTCCTCTCTAATGTAGAACTACGTCTTTTCCCTGAAGATGATCCTCAAAGCTTAGGGTGGATCTTCTCCTACCTCTTGGGTTGCCACATATTCTTCCACCACGAGCTTTGCTGTGCGTCTTTGTCGACCGGGTCATTTCCAGGTGTATGTTTTTATCCCTCTGGCCTTGGACCTTCCCGAATATTCCGTGATTTTGGACGATGAGGACACAAGTGAGGTTAAATGCATCAGCATCCAAAAGGGAAGTGCCAACATCCTTCACTATTGCCATGCCAGGAAGATGTAAAGTGCATGGCCTTGGGCACTGACTGGAAGTCAAGATGCCAGAAAGTCTGATCGATAGTTCTCCAATACACAACCCTCAAGGTGGAAATTGGTTCCCCTTTGTGACCTCTTTGACCTTAGTTTCCACTGTTTTCTGTAGCCAACAGCTGCTGGCTTCTGTTTAATTTAGTTTGGCAAATTTTCCCTCAGGTCTGATTTCTAATCAAGAATCTATCTGCCTCTGCCTTAAAAATATTCAAAGATTCTGCATCCACTATATTTTGAAGAGACGAATTCCAAAGACTCACATTCCTTTGGCAGAAAAAAAAATTCCTTATCTTTTTTTTTAAACAGGCACCCCCTTATTTTTAAACAACGACCCCCAGTCCTGGACTCTTTCACACAAGGAATCATGCTTCAGCGTCCATGCAGTAAAGTCCCCTCAGGATCTTAATGTTTCAATTAAGTCACTTCTGACTCTTCTAAAGAACACAGGCCCAGCCTGTCTAGCCTTTCCTCATAAGGCAGTCTGTAATAGTCGAGTAAACCTTCTCTGAACTGTTTTCCGTTGGTATGGTGAACAGTACTGTACACAGTACTTCACATACAGTCTCACCAATGCTCCATATAACTGAAACATAACCTCCCCACTCTTGCCTTCAATTCACTTTACAACAAACCATAACATTTTGTTAGCTTTTCTGATTACGTGCTGTATATGCACATTAACCTTCTGTCACACATGCACTTGAATATTCAGATCTCTCTGCATCTCAGAGCCCAGCAACCTCTCACCATTTAGATACTATGTTTCTTTTTTTATTCTGCAAAAATAAATAATTTCCGGCTTTTACACATTGTAGTCTATTTGTCAGATCTTTGCCCATTCACTTAACTCATCTATGGCCCTTTGCTAGTTCCTTATGTCCTCTTCACAACCTCAGTTTGTTACCTATCTTTGCGCCATCAGCAAATTTAGCTACCCTACCATCAACCCTTGCATGCATTATGGATAATACATGTTGTGCAAAGGATTTCCAAAGCAAGATGGCGCGGCTGCCAGTGCTTCCCTCTCAAATCTCCGTCTTCTTAAACGCATCTTCAATGTCTTTAAGATATAACTGTGCTGTACTGTTCTATGTGCTATGTTCTATGTTCTATTTTAACTGTGTCAAGTCATGCATTGTGTAGTTGAATGGCAGAACCTGACAGAATGCCACCTTTCTGTTGTTGTAGGCCCTCCTCTTCCCTGACTAATTCTAATTGAGTGCTGAATGTAATGCCATTATCCAGAAATAGCTAATGTTCAGGAAGGAAATTTAAATTGTCTCAGTTTTAAATGGCGACCCAAGGAGGATAAATTCAATTCATGCCATTTTCTGGGATGAGATAGCCAACATAGTCCCGATGCATGTCCAAAAGAATTTCCCCTTCTATTTTTGTGCTTTGTTTATGAATAAGCAGGCGTCGCAGTGCAACTTTCTGGTTTTGGACCTCTGTTGGATTGCTATGTTGAGCTGGCCCATAGGTAGGTCTCCCCTGTGTTGGGAGAAATAAAGTGACACAGAGAAGGTGGCAATGATAATTCAAGAACACTCCTGCTCCTTCTCACTCCACAGAAGTGAATGTATTAAATATTTTCCTCGGTGTTTTGGGACAATTCCTTGCAAGATTGCTGGCTAGGCTTCTGAAGATCTAGAACAGCAGAAAAGAGCATGTGTGCCACAATTATGACCCACACATTATCTGTCAAATTTTATTTTAGTATTTCTATTGACTTTGGAACCTTGATTGACATATACATGACATCTAATGACTCTTTAAAGTAATTGCTTTGAAGTCCTTCAGTTAGTGAATTTCAGCTTAACAGCCATTACATTTCCAGAGGAGATCAGGAAATAATGACTTGAAAGTCATCAGATGATCAGCTAATTTAATGGTTAAAAGCAGGTGCAACAAAGTTCAATTTATCTCTCCAACTTTCTTACTAATGCCAGTTTGATATTGCCTACTCAAGATGGATTATCAGTTCAGGAAAGTGGATTTGAGGATTATCAGATCAGACATGATCTCATGATGAAGTAGACTCAATGGGCTGAATGCCTACTTCAGCTCCTGTGTCTTATGGTCTTACATGTGTTTATGTTGCTAATTGATTGTCCATGCATACAGATTGAATGAATACTTCAGTACTTACACATCCAAGCTCTATTGCATTCCACATTTTCTTTCTACTATCAGGTGATTAGAACCACTCTCATATTTTAACACCAATAGCAGTTCATAAAATAATACCTTCATTCATTAGGCATGGACAATTATGTTTCCAGATATTTCCTTTCCATACACTGTGAAGCAATTTGAGGCGCAGATATCTTGACAACAAGAAAATAATCTGTTGTTGCAGATTTAAAGAAAAGCAGTAAAACTACAATGAATGAAGAAGGAATACTTGTTTTTTTTTATTCATTCACGAGATGAGGGCGTCACTGGCTAGGCTGCATTTATTGCCCATCGCTAATTGCCCAGAGGCCAGTTAAGAGTCAACCACATTGCTGTGGATCTGGAGTCACATGTAGGCCAGACCAGGAAAGGATGGCAGTTTCCTTCCCTAAAGGACATTAGTGAACCAGATGGGTTTTCCAACAATCGACAATGGATTCACAGTCATCATTAGATTCTTAATTCCAGATATTTATTGAATTCAAACTCCACCATCTGTCATGGCGGGATTCGAACTCGTGCCCCAGATTGTCATATTGATAATTCAAAACTTCTCATTCCACTGCCTTTAAGTATCCCAGGTGGTTGTTTCTGAGAGGAATTAGCCAAATCCATCTGGACCCACTGTATAAATCATCAGTATGCTTTAATGACTGAAGTTTGCTTTGGATTTTCAACAGGCCCATGTAATACACATGCTATGAATATAGTAACTAGAAAAGTGTTTAAAAATAAATTGGAGCGAAAAAATAAATTGGACAAAAAAAGTGAAAATTTATGACATATCTAATTTTTGTCTATATCATGGTTTAAAATTTAATTTGATGAATGATTTGAAACTTAAGGGTGCAATTGACATAAGTTAGAACATTCTTTAAATATTCCCACATTGTGAAATTTTAATCATTCCTGGAAAAGAACTTGGAACAAAAATCCTTTTTTCAATAAATTAAACTAATTTTGATTATAATTAGCAATATATCTATCACATAACCTCAAACTGAGAAGCAATACAGTTTTTAAACTCATAAATCTGTTCAGCAAGATTTATTAACACAGCTATTATGATAATCAATCAATGTAAATTGCACAATTCTTGGATGACAGCCTTTTGCAGATGTGATAAAAGGGAAAGGCAACTTTAATATACCTTGTACAGACTTGCAAAATGACTGAAAATCTAGGTGAGGCTCAGAAAGGAAGGTTTTCTTTGGTACAATATCATTTGAAAATCTATTTGAGAATAACAAGCGGGTTTTATTGAATAGGCCCTCAGGATATTCATTGGCCAGAAAATGTGGGGAACCTGCAAATCAGGATTCCCTGACACACTGAGGAGTTTTAATTCAACAGGCCGTTGGGGATGTTACTAATCATTCCCAGCTTGGAAGCCAGCCTGATTGTGGCAGAGGGCCAGTCAGTGAATGTAAGTGTGTACATGGTGGGTGGTATCTGTGTACCTTACCTTAAGGGACATCATGCGCTGTGTGCATGCGACGTTGTGACTTTGCATGTCTGATATTCTGCTTTGGGTTTGCAAGCTGCAGACACAGATACAAGGTAGTTGCTGTCACGTCCTCATATTTATTAACAGGACCTCATATTTTAAATAAAATAACCATTGGAATTAATCCATCCCTGATGTGAGATTAATTATTAACATGAAATAACGAGCAGCAGTGGAAAATATCATGCTATGAGGCCTTTCATGCTTGAACAACCAGCATGCAATTTAACTACAAGTGAAACACATGCGTGACAGTGTGAAATCATACTGAAGTGCATCAGACAGCCTTCAATGTCTTTTGGTCAGCACCGCATGGACAACAGAGAAAATCCAGTTTGCTGGTAAGCAACCAGATCCTATGGAGAGGCCAGTGTAACACATTTCATAGAACAGAATTCCCACAGTGTGGAAGCAGGCCATTCGGCCCAACAAGTCCACACAGAGCATCTGAACAGCATCCCACCCAGACCCATCCCACTACCCTATCCCTGCATTTCCCTTATCTAACACAGCTGACCTCTACATCCCTGAAAACTATGGACAATTTAGCATGGCCAATCCACCTACCTTGCACATCTTTGGACTGTGGGAGGAAACTGGAGCACCCAAGAAAACCCACACAGACATAGGGAGAATGTGCAAACTCCACACAGACAGTTGCCCAAGGCTGGAATTGAGCCCGTGTCCCTGGCAGTGTGAGACACCAAAAGATATGGATCACACTAGAAGACAAATTCAAAATCAGATTAAACGTCCCTGTCATCAATTGGAATTAATGTAATTTAAACAGAAGCTTGCAGAATCCATAGACTACTTGATGAGGTGAAATTGAGGAAAGGGCTTATTATGTGATTTTTTTTGGATAAAGAGTTAAAAAACAGAATTGTTCAGTTGCTGATGGCATCTACCCCAATGGAAGCTTTCCAGTAAGATTTGCCAGACAAAATGAAGACTTATAGCATTGTAAAGGTACTGAAGAATGGACGTAAGTATGAAGTGATCTCTGTAGGTCACCAAAGCTCAGAAGTCCTAGCTACAAAAAAGCCATTCACTGACCCAAACAGACCAAGCACAGGGAGTATCTCCTAGCTATACCAAAGACCACCTTGTATCCCACTCGAGGTGGCATGAAGTGATCAGCAAACCAGAATCTATCAAAATCAATGACAGGATAAAGTGTGGTGAATATATGTTTCACTCAGGCAATCTTTTGGAAAATATAAATTTCATCACACTGTCAAAATTGTTTGCATAAATTCAAATTATTTGTCCTCTGAAAACTAGGGACCATTCATTATTGGCTGAGATTGGTACAATAATACACCAATTCCATGTGCAGGATCAATAATACTGGATTGCAAGTACAATTAATTCTCCTGGATGTCACAGACATTCTACATTGTAGACACTGAACAATTGCGGTTATGTACAAGCCTGCCATGGCCTTGCACTGGGCATAATTCTTTAAATCAGTTCAACAACAGACGCAGACAGGAACAAAGGAACAGGAGTAGGCCATTCAGCCCCTCAAGTCTGTTCCACCATTCAATTAGATCATGGCAGATCCATGGTCTAACTCCATATACCTGCCTTTGCCCATATCTCTTATTACCTTTGCTTAACAAAAAACTAACTTTTTCATATTTAAAATTAACAACTCACCCAGCATCCACTGCTGTTTGTGAAAGAGGGTTCCAAACATCTACCACTTTTAGTGCCTAGAAGTGCTTATGAACATCCCTCCTGACCCTAATTCTCAGTCCATGCCCCCTAGTTCTAGAATTTCCAACCAATGCAAATAGCATATCTTTACCCATATTGTCTTTTCCTGTTAATATCTTGAAGACTTCAATCAGATCACCTCTTAACCTTATAAATGCTAGAGAAAACAGGCCTAATTTGTACATTCTCTCCTCATAACTTAATCCCTGAAGTCTAGGTACAATTCTTGTCAACCTACATTGTATTCCCTCCAATGCCAATATATCCTTCCTAAGATGTAGTGCCCACATCTGCTCACAATACTCCAAGTGGGATCTAACCAGGTTTTGTATAACTACAGCATAACTTCTGCAATCTAGTATTCCAGTTGTCTAAGTGTAAAGGCCAACATTCCATTAGCATTCTTGATTATTTTCTGCACATGTTCATGACGTCTTAAAGTTCTATGCACCTGAATCCCCAAGTCTCTTTGAAATTCTACAGTATTTAACTTCATACCATCTAGAAAGTACCCTGATCTATACCTATTTCAGTCCAAAGTGGACAACCTCACACTTCTTTACATTGAACTCCATCTGCTACAGTTCTGGCCATTCACATAGTCGATAAATATCCTTTTGTGATTTTTATGCCATCATCTACACCGTCTACGATGCCGCCTAACGTTGTATCATCTGCAACTTTGGACATATTACTTTCTATGCTATTATCCAAGTTGTTAGTAAATAATGTGAATAATTAAGGGCCTAACACAGATTATTGTGGGACCCCATTGGTCAGATCCTGCCAATATGAGTATTCATTATCCCTATTTTCTATCACCTGCCACTCAACTAATTTTCTAGCCATATCAGCAATTTGCCTTCAATTCCACAAATTTCTACCTTAGATAAGTTTCTTATGTAGAACTTTATCAAATGTCTTCTGGAAGTCCACATAAACAACATCTCTAGACATTCCCCTCTCTACTATTTTAGACACCTCTTGAAAAATATTCAATGAGGTTTGTGAGGCATGATTTACCAGTCACAAGTCCATGCTGGTGTCCTTGGTTAACTGAAAATTTTCAAGGTGTTCAGTTACCCCATCCTAATTAAACTTCAATGATTTGCTCGGCCCAACAGAAACTGCAATGGATTATTTTTTAAAAATGCTTGCATAACTGAGTATGAAAGAGCAGTAGAACATTACACATTCATCTGAATTAATGGAGCCAAAATCTTAGCTCATTTTTGTGCACAGAATTAAAAATTCGAGTGGAAAAGGCTGAACTACTAACTCAGGACAAATTCAAACCTGAGAATGCCTTCTCTGAGATAAAGAAATCACTATGGGATACCTCAAAGATGAATGAAGAGCTGAAAGCAAAAAGAAGAAACAGGATGAAATTCAAACTTTGTATCATCAATCCAATTAAAAGATTACTATTTACAGGAATATCTAGAGCTACTTGCATTTAAAAAAATCAGGATCAGCAGTAACAGCTACATAAACATTGTCTTAAACTCAAAGCAACACTGGAGAAATGACAGACCTGCAAAAAAAACACCTGGTGATGAACAGGTTACACAATAAGCAATAGTGAATCGCTCGTGAGATATTCCTTTCAGGAATAAGTGATGTTCTAGTGAAATATTTCAAGTAGAACATAAAGGATTTCAAACAACTATTGAATCAGCAAGTGAGAAGTTCCAGGCATCAAAGGAACTAAAAGGAAACAAAAATAAAAACAACAAAGTGGCAGAGACTGGACAATTACTGCAGCAGGTTATGAAGGAAAATATTTATTGAAGCAGGAGAAGTCTAAAACTTTGATAGAATTAGAAGAATCCAAGGGATTAATACTAGAAACTACAACATGACCTGGAAGCTCTTAAGGAACAGAATATAGCTATGGTGTGTCAGAGTAAAAAAATTCTGGAACAACAACGACATTCCATGATAGAAAAACTTGACAACGCAAACAAGAACGATGGACCATGTCACTGATGACTGTATCAATCAGCAGACAAAATCATCCTTATGAAATCTGGCCTTTACACCACGTTACCCGGACTTTACAGATAGTCAGAGATTCCGCTGTTCTTTTGGAAAGGAGGAGCATGTAGTATGTGTAATTTGCCTTTAAGAGAGTTCACCTTTAATGACTCCATGTGCTATATATATATACAACGTTTTGACAGTACACGGGGTTTAGTTGGCCAGTTTGTGGTGCAGAGTGACGCCAACAACATGATTGTAATTCCTGCACTGGCTGAGGTTACCATGACAGAGTCTCCTTCTCAATCTCTGGCCTTGCCTGAGGTGTTGTGACCCTCTGGTTAAACCGGCATCAGTCCTCTCTCTCTCTCTAATGAGAACAACTCTATGATCTGGTAAGACTTCAGCGACTTTACATTTTTACCTTAGTCTGCTTTAGGTTTGGAAGTCGCACACACACACACACATCCATTGGTTGCTGTCATGTCTGCTTCGTAACTTATATTACATTTTGCTGCTTTGAGGAAACAAATCCACAGTGTTTGTCAACCTCTGATAAGCAATTTATTATTTGGATCATTATTATTGTAAATGTAATAGTGAGGAGGAAGGGATGTGAGGGGTGTCAGTTAGGAAGAGAGGAGTACGATGGCGAGAGGTAGGGACAGGGGTGGCAGAGGCATTGATACGAACTTTACAAAATGACAAACAGAAGCAACAGTTGACCACATGGTGAATCAAGTCCTTCTCAACATTTAATGAAGCTAATCTTCTGCTTTAACTTCATTTTTCCAATGACTTCCCTCTCTTGTCTCTCAAAGACAAAACTTCTGTCTATCTCAACCTTAAATTTATTCAATAATGGAGTATCGACAACTCTCTGGAATAGTGATTTCAAAGATTCACAGATCTTTGAGTGAACAAGTTTCTCCTCATCTCAGTTCTAAATGATTAGACCTGACCGAGACTATGTTCTAGGTTTCCCAGAGACAGGGAATAATCTTTCAGTGTTTAACCTGTCAAGCCCTTCAGAATCTGATATCTTTCAATGAGATCACCTCTCATTCATTAAGTCTCTAGAGGTTCAAACTCAATTTAATGATATAACATTTCATTATAGACCAACCCTTTCATTCCAGAAACCTATCCAGAAAATCTTTGCTCCATCACCTCGAAGGCAAATGCATCCATCCTTAAATAAAATTCAAATTAGAAGCCAAATGCACTCTACTTAGCCTGCCAGTAAATTTGTATACAGTTACATCATCAAATAAATAACCAACCCTTGAATGCCCTTGGTGGTTGTGAGTTGCCTCCATGAACTGCAACAGTACCTTCAGGTACCTGTGAATGTTGACATACAAATTTAACATATCAGTAAAGTCACTGCAGTGCTGTCAGGAAAAGATACACTTTTAAACATTCTTACGGCTATGCATCAGATGTAGAGGGAGTGAATATTTAAGTCGGTGGATTGGGTGCCAATCAAATGGCTTGCTTTGCTCTGAATGGTGTCAAATTTCTTGAGTGTTGTTGGAGCAGTGGTCCTCCAGGGCAACGGAGAGTATTTCATCACACTCCTGACTTTTGCCTTGTAGATGTTGGATATGCTTGGAGTCATAGAATCATACACAGCACAGAAACAGACCCTTCAGTTCAACTCATCCATACTGACCAAGTTTCCCAAACTAAACTAGTCGCTATTTGCCTGCATTTAATTCACCACAAAATTGCCAACCTCCAACCCACTCTTGTTTTTATGTGACTAGTTCTTGTTCAGTTTCTGATCCATGGTAAGTCCCAGGATGTTATTCGAGGGAATTCAGTAATGATAATGTCATTGAGTATCAAGGAAAAGTGATTATTTGCTCTTTTGTTGCAGATGGTCATTGCTTGGTATTTGTAAATATTATTGCCAAGCACTTTAAACAACAATAACAAAACCAAACATGTCTTTTTCTAAGGTTAAAATTCAGTGTTACTCATTTCTTTATGATTGTAAAAATAGACAAATGACTCTGTTTCAAACACTGTAGATGTTCACAGACAATTCAGAATACTATGCATAATAGAGTAATAAATTCCATTATCCTTTTATCAGCCTATTTAAAAGAATATTGCACTTGCCACTTTTTAGTCTCCAAATTCCAAATTCTGCATACAAATAAACAAATCTTGTGGATGATGAAGAGAGCAGGTCAGTTAGATCACTTTCAAGCAATTCTAGTGCTGGAATTTTGAGTGCCAAATGTAGATGGCTTATTTTAGAGGCATCAGAAGAATGAGGAGGATGAAAGGGACAAGCAAATAGAAAATTACATCGAAGTTACAGCACTGAACCAGGCCATTTGGCCCAAAAGTTCCTGTAAATATTTGTACTCCAGATGAACCTCTCACCTGACTTTGCTTCATTCTACCAACCGATTTGTCCTCATGCAGCTGTCTGCATTCTTCGCAAATGCATCAGAAACAGGAGAAAAGCCACCAAGGCAAAAATTTACATTTTTAAACTTGACCTCCTTTTCAGCATCACTTCCAAATAGGAACTGTGCAAATGGAATGCTGGTTGGGCATAGTGCCTTTTATTTGGCAATATTTTCCTAATTTAAATATTATTCTTAGCTCAGAAAAGCATATAAAGTGTGCTTCCTGTGCCTTCTGCTCTGCTTAGTCCATTGGATAAGAATGTTATTGCCATTGCGGATTATTTTCACCTTACACATAAAATTTGCCTCAAAATTCAAGACCTGATCCTAAAGAAAGGCAAACTAGCTACCCTCTTTGCAGACAGAGATCTGGTGGTGTTGGCGCATAGGGTGGTGGAGAGAAAGGCTTTTCTTTTTTTAGCAGACTGCCACAGGAAACCACACCACAAGATATAACCAGCCTAAAGTCAAATGCAGCGTGGGCTAGTAGTCTGTCCTGGGCAAAGTTGGATGCCCAGCAATGAAGGTCGATGACGTGCACTCTGCAAGGACAATTACTACCATCTTCTCTGTGCCACCACACCCTCACAGGACCAGCACTCACTCTAACAATGCCAGTACACACATGTCTCAACCAGGCACAAAGACCACAACTATCACTGTTGTATCCTGTTCACTCAAAGGCACTCACGCACCTCATCTTCCCAAACTACAAACGCTTCTTGTCTTCTGAACTTCCAACTCACTCATGGGGGACACCTCAATGCCTCTCCTAACTCCTGATCACTAACTGCTTTCACATTTAATTCCATCATAGTCAATCTCTACTGCAGAAAGAACTGGCCCACCCCTCTGAACTGACTTCTCACGACAACCCTGACTGACCACAGTCATAGAATCATAGAATTCCTACAGTGTGGAAACAGCCCATTCAGCCCAACAAATCTACACCACCCCTCCAAACAGCATCCCACCCACACCCATTCCCCTACATTTCCCATATCTAAATCACCTAACCTAAACATCCCTGGACACTATGGGCAAGTTTAGCATGGCCAATCCACCTACTCTGCATATTTTTGGACTGTGGGAGGAAACCAGACCACCCAGAGGAAACCCACACAGACATGGGGAGAATGTGCAAACTCTGCACAGACAGTCACCCAAGCGTGGAATTGAACCCGGGTCCCTGGCACTGTGAGGCAGCAGTGCTAACCACTGAGCCACCATGTCGCCCCGTTGACTTATGCCTCAACAGCAGCAATCTGAATGACTTACATGGTCTTCCTGGATGATTTGTACTTGACTTGCAGGGCTGACCACTGCAAACCCCTTGGCCTATGAGGACGTCCTCGATTCTGAGCACAGCATTGAGAGCCCACAGAAGTTGGTAGCCTGTAAGTCAGTGCTGACATCAGGGAGTGTGCGCTAAGGAAGTGTTGTGAAGTATATTGAGTCTTTAGAATTTCACTCTGGAGCTCATGAGCTCTTCTGCTTTTCGTGCTTCTGCCAGGTCTCTTTCTGCACAGGGTCACACATGCAGCTCATGGATCTTGGCTGACTGTCTTAGCACTCGCTCACATTGCACCTACTTGGAGGCTGCCACCTCTGTGGATTGCATTTTTTTTATTGAGGAGGGAGAGGCAGGCAGTTTTGCAAGCTTTGGAGCACTAAACAATCAAGGGGGTAGACATGTTGATTATCGAGGGAATAAACAGTTATCGGGGATATGCAGGAATGTAGAGTTGAAATTAAAACCAGATCAGCCATGTCTTATTGAATGGCAGAGCAAGCTCAGGGGCTGAGTGGTTTGCAAGGTTTCCTTGTTTGTAGTCGTGTATGTTGCTATACAAGACCGAGTTGCTTTAATGTCAAACCTATAGGATGTGCCAGCAGTTTACGTGGCAAAACCTTTGCATATGTGCTTCAAACAAATGGCCATATCTGAAAGACAAAGGGGATCAGTCCTTCATGGGGTCAATGAGGACTATGGTCAGTCAGGAATTACCTCCACAGTCAGTCATCTGGTTATAATCCAGGAGCTTAGCTATGGCCAGTCAGCTGCTTGGTCATAAACAGTCAGGAGATCAGTATCTTTACAGTCCAAGGATTTGGAAGCAGTCAGTCCTGTAGGTCAAGTGTAACCTGTGTAAGTCCAGGTCTTAAAGGTACGTCAGTTAGGGTGCTGTGCTCAATCCAGAGATAGCCATGCTCAGTCTGTCTGTGGGGCGGCTGGTGGTGGAGGTAACTCAATATTTGCCCTGGGGTTTTGGGCATTCATTGTCTGGATGCTTATCAAGGGCTAATCTGTGCAGTCCTAGCAAATGTGGGAAGCTCAGGTCTGAGGTTGGGGTTCATTGGACTGGTTGCTGAGAGAATGATCAAAGTGAGTGGATAATTCAAAATGGAACGATGGGATCTCATGTTGAGCATAGGAAGGGACAAGAAGCTGTGTGAGTGCAGGTTTTCACAGTCATTTTGGAATCAATGTGGGGAGAATATATGGCAATTCGTAAAACCAAGGGCTTGGGTGATGATTTGGAGATATTAACAGTTATATAAAGGGAATGAACGGAAAATGGGGAAGCTGAAGGATGTCTGGAGTGTAGCCTCAGCAGCACAAAATGGAGCATCAAGAATTGAAGGGTCAATTTTTGTTGTTTATTTTTCCAGTATAAAAACTTACCTCGTGCAGCAGAGGCCCTCTTGTTTTCAGTAGCGGGTGTGTAGAGAGAACGCGAGCCAGGAAGGAACTGATATATTCGGGCATTGGCTAAACCCGAAACACTACACGTGTAGTGTCTCCCACCCATCCTCCTCCTCTAACCAAAAAAAAAAGACTCTGAGGAGGGTCTGTAAGGTAAGGCTTTTTTTTTATTCTTCTGGAAATCTAGAGCAGAGGGAATGGAAGCTAGGGCAGTTGCATGCTCCTCTTGCAGAATGTGGGAGGTAAGGGTCACTGCTGGTGTCCCCTCTGACTTCACCTGCGAGAAGTGCACCCAACTCCAGCTCCTCAAAAATCGCGTTAGGGAACTGGAGCTGGAGCTGGATAAACTCTGGATCATTTGGGAGGCTGAGGGGGTGATAGAGAGGAGTTATAGGGAGGTGGTCATACCCAAGGTACAGGAAAAAGGTAGCTGGGTGACTGTCAGGAGGGGGAAAGGGGATAGGCAGACAGTGCAGGGATCCCCTGTGGCCGTTCCCCTCAATAATAAGTATACCGTTTTGGATACTGTTGTGGGGGGGGGGATCCTACCAGGGGAAGGCCATAGCGGACAGGTCACTGGCACTGAGCCTGACCCTGGGGCACAGAAGGGAAGGGGGGAGAATAGGAGAGCAATTGTAGTGGGGGATTCAATAGTAAGAGGCACAGACAGGCGGTTCTGTGGACACAAACGAGATGAATGGATGGTATGTTGCCTCCTGGATGCCAGGGTCCGTGATGTCTCGGATCGTGTTTTCAAGATCCTTAAGGGGGAGAGTGAGCAACCAGCAGTCATGGTACACATCGGTACCAATGACATAGGTAGATAAAGGACTGAGAATGTGAAAAACGAGTACAGGGAATTAGGTTGGAAGCTGAAGTCCAGGACAAACAGGGTAGTTATCTCTGGATTACTACCAGTGCCACGTGATAACGAGGTAAGAAATAGGGAGAGAGTGCAGCTAAACACGTGGCTACAGGGCTGGTGTAGGAGGGAGGGCTTCCATTATGTTGATAATTGGAGCACATTCTGGGGAAGGTGGGACCTGTACAGGACGGACGGGTTGCACCTGAACCAGAAGGGCACAAATATCC
The DNA here is from genome assembly GCF_021869965.1 of Rhincodon typus. Classification (NCBI taxonomy): domain Eukaryota; kingdom Metazoa; phylum Chordata; class Chondrichthyes; order Orectolobiformes; family Rhincodontidae; genus Rhincodon; species Rhincodon typus. Next base: position 60,362,679 of record NC_063333.1, on the reverse strand, counting down.
TGGGAGGGAGGTTTGCTCGAGCTACACGGGATGGTTTAAACTAGATTGGCAGGGGGTGGGGAACCGGATTTATAATTCAGAGGATGAGGTATTCAGCCTTCCAACGGACACAACAGGGAGTGAGGTTGTTTATAAAGAAATGCGGTCAATGGAGTGTAATTGTGGACACAGAGATGGTTTGAGGTGTGTATACTTCAATGCTAGAAGTATCAGAAATAAGGCGGATGAACGTAGAGCATGGGTCGGTACTTGGAACTACGATGTTGTGGCCATTCCAGAAACTTGGGTAACTCAGGGAGAGGAATGCTTGTTGGAAGTTCTGGGATTTAGATGCCTTAAAAGAAATAGGGAGAGTGGAAAAAGAGGCAGGGGAGTGGCATTGCTAGTCAGGGCTAGTTTAGCAGCTACTGAAAGGCAATTCAAGAATGATATGTCTACAGAGTCAGTTTGGGTTGAGGTCCAGAACAAGAAAGGAGCGGTCACTTTGTTGGGGGGTTTTTTACAGACCCCCTAATAGTTGCAGAGAAGTAGAGGAGCGGATTGGGAGACAGATACTGGAAAGGTGCAGAAGTCACAGGGCTCTAATCATGGGTGACTTCAACTTTCCAAATATTGATTGGAAACATTTTAGTTGTAATAGTTTAGATGGAACGGATTTTGTCCAGTGCGCTCAGGAAGGATTCCTGGCACAGTAAGTAGATAGACCAACACAAGGAGAGGCCACTTTGGATTTGGTGCTTGGCAATGAACCGGGCCAAGTGTTAGACCTGTTGGTAGGAGAGCTTTTTGGCGGTAGCGATCATAACTCTGTTACTTTTACAATAGTCATGGAAAAGGACAGGTACATACAGCAGGGAAAGGTTTATAATTGGGAGAAGGATAATTACAATCCTGTTAGGCAAGAACTGGGTAACATAAATTGGGAACAGATGCTGTCAGGGAAGAGCACTATTGAAATGTGGAGATTGTTTAAGGAATGCATACTGCGTGTGCTCGGTATGTCTGTCCCTAGCAGGCAGGGAAGATGCAGTCGAGTGAGGGAGCCTTGGTTCTCAAGAGAGGTCGAACGACTGGTTAAGAGGAAGAAGGATGCTTATATAAGGTTTAGGAAACAAGGAACGGAAATGGCTCTCGAGGGATACAAGTTATCCAGGAAGGAGCTGAAGAAAGAGCTTAGGAGAGCTATAAGGCGGCATGAGAAAACCTTGGCAGATAGGATCAAGGAAAACTCCAAGGCTAAGAGAATGACCAGAGAAAGGGTAGGGCCGATTAAGAACTGTAAACGAAATTTGTGCACGGAGCCTAAAGAGATAGGAGAGGTCCTTAATGAATACTTTTCTTCGGTATTCACAACTGAGAGGGACCTAGTTGTAGAGGAGGACAGTGTGAAACAGGCACAGTGTAAAACAGAAGTTGAAGATAGATAAGTCCACCGGGCCGGATGGGATTTACCCAAGGATTCTTTGGGAAGCGAGGGAAGAGATCGCAGAGCCTTTGGCGATGATCTTTTCGTCCTCACTGTCCATGGGTATAGTGCCGGACGATTGGAGAGAGGCAAATGTCATTCCCTTGTTCAAAAAAGGGAACAGGGATAACTCTGGAAATTACAGGCCAGTTAGTCTTACATCAGTGGTGGGCAATTTATTGGAAAGGGCTCTGAGAGACAGGATTTATGATCACTTGGAAAGGCACAGTTTGATTCATGATAGTCAGCATGGATTTGTGAGGGGTAGATCACGCCTCACAAACCTTATTGAATTCTTTGAAGCGGTGACCAAACACTTGGATGAAGGCAGAGCAGTGGATGTGGTATACATGCATTTAAGTAAGGCATTTGATAAGGTTCCCCATGGTAGGCTCATGCAGAAGGTAAGGAGGCATGGGATAGGGGGAAATGTGGCAGATTGGATTCAGAATTGGCTGACCCTTAGAAGACAAAGGGTGGTAGTGGACGGAAAATATTCAACATGGTGTTCAGTTACAAGTGATGTACCACAAGGATCTGTTCTGGGTCCTCTTCTATTTGTGATTTTTGTAAACGATTTGGATGAAGTAGTGGAAGGGTGGATTATCAAGTTCGCGGACAATACGAAGGTGGGTCACGTTGTGGACAGTGCGGAGGGCTGTTCTAGGTTACAAAGGGACATTGATAGGATGTAGAGCTGGGTTGAGAAGTGGCAGCTGGAGTTTAACCCTGAAAAGTGTGAGGTGATTCATTTTGGAAGGACAAACTCGAAAACAGAATACAGGATTAACGGAAAGATTCTTGGCAGTGTGGAGGAGCAGAGGGATCTTGGGGTTCATGTTCACAGTTCCCTGAAAGCTGCCACCCAGGTGGATAGAGTTGTTACGAAGGTGTATGGTGTGTTAGCTTTCATTAATAGAGGGATTGAGTTCAAGAACCGTGAAGTTATGCTCCAGCTAAACAAAAGCCTGGTTCAGCCACATCTGGAGTATTGTATCCAGTTTTGGTCGCCTCATTACAGGAAAGATGTGGGGGCATTGGAAAAGGTGCAGAGAGATTTACCAGGATGTTGCCTGGAATGGAGGGAAGGTCTCACGAGGAAAGGTTGAGAGAGCTAGGACTTCTCTCTTTAGAACGATGAAGGATGAGAGGTGACTTGATAGAGGTGTACAAAATGATCAGAGGTATAGATAGAGTAGACAGCCAGAGACTTTTTCCTAGGGTGGAGGTACCTATTATGAGGGGGCATAGTTTTAAAGTGAGTGGAGGTAGACACAGGGGAGACGTCAGAGGTAGGTTCTTTACTCAGAGAGTGGTAGGGGCGTGGAATGCATTGCCGGAGAGGGTAATGGAGTCAGCCTCATTAGGGGCATTTAAGCGGCTATTAGATAGGCATATGGATGTTAGTATAAGGTAGGGGTGTAAGTTAGGTAGACCTTAGGATTAGGGTAAAAGTTCGGCAAAACATGGTGGGCTGATGGGCCTGTACTGTACTGTACTGTTCTATGTTCTATGTTAATATTCTCAAAACTTTAACTCTGTTTTTTTCTTTTCACAGAATGGTGCCAGACCTGTTGAGTTTCTCCAGCACCTTCTGTTTCAGCTATTAATTCAATGGCCCAGATAATGTTCCAGGGATCCTGGTTCAAATCCTGCTTTGGTAGACAGTGGAATTTGAATTTAATAAAATTCTGATATTAAGAGTCTAAGACTGTCCATGAAACCATTGTTGATTGTTGGAAAAAAACCATCAGGCTCAGTAATGTCTTTAAACGAAGGTAACTGCCATCCTTACCTGGTCTGGCCTACATGTGACTCCAGACCCACAGCAATATGGACAATGCTTAACTGCCCTCTGGACTGTTTGGGATGGGCAATAAATGTTGGCCTATCCAGTGGCACCTATATCCTGTTAGTGAATTTTTTTAAAAACTGTGATGTCCGTGCCAGATGCATGAGTTAATAATCTATGGAATATGTCAAAAATGGAACAGCATTTCACTGACACTATTCCTTAACCTCCACGTTAATTGCAATGAGCTATCACATTATGTCTGACACAGAGTTGGATGGAGACTTTGTAAGGCGGCCAATGTCATGCCTCGATAAGGAGCTCTGAGGTATGTAAAGAACCAAAGTGCTTATGCTACGTTAGAATAATAACAACCTGGCATCAATTCCCTATCCCAGCAGCAGTTCCCTCAAGAAGCTTTGTATACCATAGATCATGTCTTTGCATGCTTGCAGTTCGGTGTGTGAGTGCGCCAGCTCTGAAGCCTTGTCGTCCAGTGCTTGGCATATTATGTGATCCAGAAATAGCAAACCCAGGTGAGATTATTACATTAACGCCTGAATAGATTTGTTTATCTCTCCCTGAAGTAAGGTCTGAGTTTTCCTTTCTGGACCATTTCATTGGTAATAACAGTGGAGCGCCAGGGTGCAAGGGGCAATTGTTGGCTGTAGTGTCTGAAATGGTGTGCAACTGTAGTGGCAGCATTGCAAAGATCTTGTATTGTGAATGCTTGCACTGCTCCTGTCATACAATTCAATGAAATGGATGCTGAAGAAGTGAGTTGCAACAACTAATGAGATGAAAAATTGGAAGTATGCATGAGAAAAGCTGACATGGGCAATGGCAGACCAGGTGCATGAAACTCACTCAATAAAGCACTTGTACAAAACACATAAAAAAGGGAAAATTCAGCTGTGAGTTTTATTCTATTTTGTATGAGTACTGTTTTTATCTTCATTTGTATCTAGTTTCAGTGTGTCTGTGATAGCAAATGTAATCTCCAGGGCAAAGATGTGGAAAGTAAACAAATCCTTTCCATTTTTTAAATGTAGAAACTTGTTGCTGGGTTATTTAATATTGACTAACTCAATATGAGAGCTGTAAATATTGCTTCCACATTCTGATACATTGATCACAAGCAATTTTACGGAAGAACTTTCTAACTGTCCATCATATTGATCATTCAGGGGCACAGTATGACTGTACATGTGTTCCTGTCCTCAGTCTTTTACAAATGTATGATACTGAAACATTAATGCACTTTTATTACAGGCCCTCACCAAGATGAATATATAGTAGAGCTCTCTCTACAGGCAAAGCGATCATATTGCAACATTATCATTTATTTGACTGGTCTCACTGTAATATGTTACACAAAACAACCATGACGCTTCTGAAAAAAAGCAGGTGTCAGACCTCAGAACTATTAGGTGTCACACCTACAAAAATATAAACTTTAGGAATCCTAAACCGTGTAAGAATAAAATTCCACAGGCCAGAACAATAACGAGCCCATGGCTGTGAACATTTCATTTTCCTGTGTCAGTCTACCATTTGCTGATAAATACCAGCAACTTTAAGGGAATTGTTATTTGGGCATTTAGTCATTAGCCAATCTCTCAGTGTTATTAATCACATGGATCGACAGTTGCCTTGGAAATTATTATTACATTATGTATGCATTCCAATGTGATGAAAAAGACAATGGTATTAATTGTGATAATTGGTAACTAACCTATTATCCCAGAATCCATTATGACATTTAATATTGAATCTCATATCAAGGCTGGTGGTCTTAACAGCTGTAAATTCATAAGTACCTGAAACAGTGGGTTCATGTTAAATCAGTGTTTCAAGAGTCATGTCAAGGTGGGGTGGGTCAAGGCTGCAAATGGGACTATTGAGTCTAGACATACATATTTTTGTTAAGCCATCTAAAAAGATCTCTAATTCCTTGTAAAACTAGCTCTTTCTTGAGCCAATTTAAGTTAGAATTGTGTAATCACAGCTGTATAAACATAATATTCTTTATTTATGCCAGTTATCTGCTTGAGAGGTAGAAAATGAACATTGTTATAGGTGCATCATGGTTGGCAAGTTATTTACCTTCCTATTTTTTAACTTATTAGGAAAATTGACTGAGACAAAATATACAACAGTTTGCTTAGTAGCTCTCAAGCATAACCAAAATAGATTTTTGTTTTGACAACAGAGGAAATTATCCTAATGAATGTCGACTTGTTGATATGCTAATGATGAATACATTTGCAGACTCATTTCTGTCACAATGTGCACTTAGACCACATAATGCACCATACTTGATTAACATGAGCACAGTGGTGTTTATTTGGGTTCATTCTTATAAATATCATTTATATTATCACCAACTAATTCATTTTTTACTTTAAATGCCAAACAAAAGAAAAAAACTGGCTGACTTATTCAGATATAATTTGTTTTAACACCGACTGCGTTAAATGAGGGCTAAACTTGTCTACCTTTTTGAAAACCTACTCAATAAATCACAATGTTATTCTCCACACATGCATTATGGTGTGCTGAGAGGAATGCAAAATTTGGTTTTAAATTATAAAGCAATTTAAACAATGATGCAGCCATTCTAAAAACCATATATGACTCTAAACCATCTTTATTCTGCATAACAGGAAACAAAACAGAAATTGCTGGAAAAGTTCAGCAGGTCTGGCAGCATCTGTGAAGGAAAAAACAGAGTTAATGTTTCGGGTCCAGCGACCCTTTCTCTGAGGAAGGGTCACCGGATCCAAAACGTTAACCCTGTTTTGTTTCCTGATTTACAGCATTCGCAGTTCTTTCATTTTTTATTCTGCATAACCTGTGGGAATGTGGGGGAGAGCACAAAGATACAAACACTAAACTCCAGTCTCAGATCAACTTAGAAAAACAGGATAGTGAATGGCTTTTTGTTATTTGGAAGGATAATAACGTGCAGAGAAAATGTTTGGAGCAGACATAAACATTTTGTTATTTGGGGGAATCTCAGATTAGAGTGGCCAAATTCAAAAATTAGTCTGGACCTTTCAACAGTGAAATTGGGAGCCATTTCCTGGGATGTAAACATAAGATCATCTGACATAAAAAGACATTAGCGAAAGGTTATCACATTTTAAGAAAACATGAAAGTTGAAAAATTAGGATGATAATAATGTATTGAAAAATGTATTTGGAACTTGATACTAAGTTTGTATGATTTTCACAGTTATCAAAGGGCTATCAAAGGGATTTTCACTATCAAGTTCAGGAAATTTCCCATCTCAACAGATGCATTTCCTTTGAAAGACACCAGTCTGCCATATTTTCATTCCAGAGAGCTGGAGCAGGCTGGTCCCTGTTCATGTCAGCAGCAGAGTGCCAAGGTGGGCAGTTACAATTTTAAGAGTAGCAGCATTTTTTTTTCAAAGCAGACAGCTGAAATTTGTTTTGTAGAGCATTTTAAAGCATAGCATTGTTATTGTATGGCTCATTGCTTCTGTGGTGCAAACTGCATGAGAGAACATGGTGTGTGGAGGGAGCACTCTTGAGAGTGCATGGACATGGTATGTGGACATGCATGTGGCTCAGGGAAGGGAAAGGGCATGGATCACAGACAGGTATTTTGTAGGACCTTTCAAACAGGCTTTTCAAAAGGTTCCTGAATTTGGATTATGGTCCATGAATCCTCAAGAACCTGGCCAAGTCATTGGAAATTGCGAGGGGAATATGACATAGACATCCTTTAAATGGAGCAGGTCAGATCAAGAGTGTAAGTTGTATGGGCTTGGTGCCTGAACCCTTATCCCACTCTGATGAAAATTTCAGGTAGCAGGTTTCGGGGAGGGATTCCTGGAATCATAGCCCAATGACCATTTGTAAAAGCATCCACAGTCAACCTGACTCTGCAAGGATATGACCCAAAGCGTTTAAGTTACTCTTTTAGAAGCTTTAACTGAAAAAATTACCTTGCACTCTAATAGAACTTCGATGTGATAAACAATGATGTAAATTGTTAAGAACCAGTAGAGAAAAAGGGAAAAAGGAAAAAAATGGCAAAATAAGATTGAAAACATTATAATTTTTCACAAATAGAATGCATGACTTTAAAGACGTTCATTCAGCTTTCAAAAATTGAAGCATACGCGCAGTAAGAAATCCTGTTGTTGTGAAATTCACAGTGCTGAATATCCACTTACTGAATGGATATTTTTTCCTCACTTAAGTATGCTGTTTTCAATTAATTTTAATTGATTGCATCTACCAAGACCTTGTCAATGAGACTCAATAAGTTAAAACCTTTTGAAAAGATTTTGCAGGCAGCTTCGGGACCATAGATGTGCTTTACAAAGTTCATTGTGAACTAACATAGTAAGGCTGCTGCAAGGATACTTTGCACATAGGGCAGGCATCAAGGTCATGGTTTGTATCAAGCTGCAACTCAGGGATGCTTGCTTGCTCTTTTATTGCTCAGCTTGTACAGCATTTACCTGCATCCATATCTTCCCTTGCCCCATGTTGCCTATTAGTGCAGCGACAGAACGAGGCAGCTTGATTTTCTGGTCAATAGCCATCTGTCAAGGGGGCAAACACTTTGTAGTACAGAAGTGTACTGATAGCACAGATACATGGGAACAGCACCAACTGCAAGTTCACCTCAGAGCCACTCCGCATCCTGACTTGGAAATATATCGCTTTCCCTTCACTGTTGCTGGGTTAAAATTCTGGAATTCCCTCTTTAAAGGCACGTGGGTCAACCTACAACATGTGGACTGCAGTGTTTAAGAGGGCAGCTGACCACCACCTTCTGATTGGCAACTAGGGATGGGGCAATAAATGCCCCGGCCAGTGATGCCCATGTCCCAAGCGTGAATATAAAAAGTGTGCTACATCATACTCACACCTGCAGCATGTGCCAGCAACTTTCACTCTGAACACATTTCATGTACCTCAAACAGGCAGCCACATCACAAAATACAATGACGCCACTTGCAAGCTGGAGGAGCAGCACTTCATATTCTGCCTCGGGAGCCTACAGCCCAATGGCCTAAACATGGATTTCACCAGTTTTAAAATCTCCCCACCCCCAGCCTCATCCTATGTCCAACCTTCCCTCTCATCCCCACCTCCTTGACCGACACAACCTGTCCATCTTCTCCCCCACTTATTCACCCCTCCCACCTCACTGACCAATCCCCACTCACCTATCACCATCCCACCTACCTACCCCAGCCACACCCCTCCTCTCTAATTATTTTTGAGCTCCCTTCCTCCTTCCTATTTCTGAAGAAAGGTCCCACCCCGAAACATCAACTTTCCTGCAAATTCTGTTTCTTTATTTTTCCACCAAGTTCTGTTTGTGCCGATGCATCAAAGTTTTCAATTGTAAACCTTTGTTCTGCTTGAGTATGTATTTGCTGTAGTAGATCACTAAAAGCTATAGAGTTGTGTGAGGGTTTAGCATGAACCATCAATAAAAGTGACAGGCAGTATTTGGTGACTTGCACAATCAACCTCATATTTAGTGGCAAAAACGGAAGTTGCTGGAATACCCCAGCAGGTCTGGCAGTATCTGTGGAGTGAAATCAGAGTTAACATTTCAGGTCCAGTGGCTCTTCCTCAGACCTTTCCTCGAGATACTTATATGAAACATTAACTCTGATTTCTCTCCATAGATGCTGCCAGACCTACTGAGCTTTTCCAGCAATTTCTGTTTTTGTTTCTGATTTTCAGCATCCACAGTTCTTTCGGTTTTTGTTTATGTTTAGTGGTACTGGCTGGGCTTAACTTGCAAATTTCCTGAAATTATATCATTATTCTTCATCTCATCCCTGTTTGTTTGTATTCTGTATACACTTGAGAATAGCAACACCTATCACCAAATGTCAAACTTTGCAAAATGTTTGCAAATACCTTTATGCAACAGTTCTGCACTTTCCAATTAAACCATTTCAGTGTCACCATTCTCTACTGTCTAGTTTTCCGCAGGCGGGAAAATAACAGACTAAATCCCTTTAATTCTAGCATGCAGTAACTTCACTTTATTGCATTTGAAGACCCAATCCAATGTAGGAGCTTGTGGAACAAACTAAACTGTTACTGACCTCAGAAAATCTAGTGAAGTAATTGTGTTGTGTGAATAGCGTGCATTGATTCAGCATGAAAACTAGTACTGGAAAATAAATCCTTATATGATCATTCAGCATGCAACTGTCCACTTCATGTGAATCCAGGATCATTTGTGCCTTCTCTATTCTCTGTAACTTTGGCACAGAAACAGACTTCAGTATGCAACAGAGTGACCACAACAAAAAGGACATGACTGAATAAGGCAATGAAAAAACAATGAGGAATTAGCAATCATCCATCATGGAAGTCGTGCCAGTAAAGGCTCCACTACAGTCTACTTCACTTCTTTGCCAACATGTAATATATTACTCCCCATGTGTGTGGCCACTTGTTCAACAGTGGAGATCAAGTGCAACTATGCCTGACTGTAATGGCATAAATGGATTTCTCTATTTTTTTAATGAAAGATTGTGCAGTGCCTCAAGAAATTCTGAAATATCAGAAATTCTGAAAGATAGTCACACATCTTCCTTTGTTGCTCTATCGTCTCCAAATACTTGACACTTGTTTAGAGTTGAGCATGGTTAGGGACAAGCCACAGCTGGCACTGCCTTCATCACCTGTTCCTGCTCATATGTGAAGTGCATCTCATTTTGTGCCACACAATCTCCCTTGCACTGATGCCCCACGAAGGTGAGTTCATTTATTGGAGAATGGATATAACAGATGGATAATGGTCCCTCTGAGTGCTGAACATTCTCTAAGATCTGCACTGCCTCTTCATGTGCCTCCAGTATTGGTCTTGCAGTCATGATAAGACTGCAGTTATTGAAGAACATTGGTGACAATGGCTTCAGAACCTCACACGCTGATCCTTGTGAAATGTATTTTTTATGCATTCAAATGCCCAACTGTATATGCAGTTCGGACCCATTTCCATGATTACAGTTGCTCTCTGTTGCAGCCACAACTCTTCTTTAGCAACAGCTTAGCTTTGTGCCATCCTGTCGACCTTCAACAATGACAGACTCTCTCTGCCATTGGCATCAGGCTTGCCAGGAATAGGGTTCCACAGCTGCTTCAACTCTACTACTGGACATTTGACACTTTCTTGCAATGACAGATAGAAGATTAGGAATACAAGACTCTTCTACATTTGATGAATTCATTGCAAATATCATGTACAAGGTTTGATCTTCAATGCTGAGTGGGGGCCACATGCATATATGATGGATGATGAGGGGATCTTGTGTGACATTCGTCATATGTTGCAGCAAATGGTATACCTTATTGTGTGGAGGACAAATAAGGAAATGAGAAAATCATGGTTGTCAGCTGAGATATTCAGGATGTTCACCTTGCCAGCCCTCTAGGAGGCCATTGAAGTGCTTCCTGAAATGCACCCAGATCCAATTTGTGACTTTGGCTGCTGACTTCTTCAACAGGCTCCAGCTACACCTCCTTGGTCAATGTTAACTGGCCTCCATCCTTTGGAAACAGTACCTGCTTTTCACTGCTGCTTGCATAATCTTGAGGGAGACATCAGTGAAACGTGGTAAAGGCCTTCTCTGTCTTATTTCCAATCCTGGCAAATGTACCTTTTCCCAATCAACATGGCACTATTCTTACTGCAAGCTTCCAAGTGGTCATTAAATCTTGTACTTTGAGGCACTTGCCTCATTTTACATACCCTGCCTTCGCAAATTAGATGGTAATCCCAGAGGACGATCCTAATTATACCTATGTTGTATGATTACACTGGATACCCCATCAAGCACGCATCTGTGGTTCTGACCTGGAACTGAACACACCAGTGAGAATATTAAATTCGCAAGGTTTTGGCCTTGGTGTCCCAACAGACTAATGTCCAGTGAAGTAGATAATAGCTATTACATCTCTCTTACAATTGTTTCTTTCTTCTTAGGGACATGCAGATAGATTCTTGTAAGGCAAAGGAATCAGAGGTTATTGAGAGTAGATGGGAACATGAAACTTGGAACACTAATGGATTAGATTTGATCTTATCAAACGATGGAGCAGGCTTGAACAGCTAAATGATCTTCTTCGATCCTAATTTGTACTTTTGTATGTACATATCCCACTCAACATATGAATCTTGAAACATGAAAATTGAAAGGGGAATATTTGAAGAAATTTGATATAAAATTAAAATCTTGGGAAGTGATAAATGCTTTGTTAATAATTTAAATAGCAGAGTTGGGGGCGTGTATGATTTTTAAAATACTAGCTTTAAAATGCACTTTTCAATGATTCTTCTACATCATCTGCTATAAGCTGAATGAAAATCTTTACGTTTGAGTTATCCTATTTATTTGTTTTGTCATCCTTTGCTCTCAATTCATCATGCAGCAACCTCAAGAGGTGAAAAATTGGGTGGTTGAGTGTGAGGTATGTTTTTACTGAAAAGTGCCAAAAACAAAACTAAGTTTATACTCTTTTCTCTAATCTTTTCTCCTTGTCCTGTACAGTTTCTGCATTAACAGAAAAGCTCACATGAAGAACATGTAGGCCTTCAAATTACCCTGGATAGTGTTTTGTCTTCACTTCATGGATGATAATCTAGTAAAGTGGATCACAGGCCTTTTCTGAAAACCATGGATGATCTAAGGCCAAATTGCCATCATTGTGGGGAAGAGGAAAATTTAAGCATTGTGAGCAATTACTCTGCAGAGAAGTTTAAATGAAATTTCTTTGCCTGCTATGTTAAGAGGTATTAACCTGTTCTTTACAAATGGTTAATACCTTCCATTAAAATGCAATGGGAAGGAATTGCATAAAATTGTAATAATATCATACAGTATTATTTTAAAACCTCCATATGCTGACTTGCTTACACAAATTCCAATTGTGATGTTAAGTACTCCACTATCTTCCACCGGAGGTGATCTGAAACAGAAACAAACCTGATATTGCAATATGTTCCTAATACCAGTATGGGAGCATTTGGAGCTATATTATTGTAGGAAAAGAAGATTGTTCTTTCAGGAAAAAATTGAGGTTGTGACTGAAAGAAAACACACTTAATTTATTACAAAATCCACTGGAACTGTGAGGAATAATTCTTACTATGGAGCAGATTTGTTGTTAATCAAATCATACATGAAGTGAGCAATATGCACGTGTTAACAGTCAGCTTAGCTTTCTCAAACAGCTGTCAAGCAAATGGAAAGATCAGAGGCTAGGAGCCAAGCAGACCCAGAACCTGGCAATTGGAGATGAACATGTTCCCACAATAAAACAAATCACAAAACTACAGATGCATGTTCCTTCATGAGTGTATAAAAGTGCACAGTTGATTATTTATGCTGATCTTCAATTAAATTATTACGCGCTGGCATTAAGAAGAAAATCTAAATTGATCCATGTCATGCTGCTGTCTATCATTAAGATGGGGTCATCATGCGCATTTTGTATTTTATAACTTCCTGGATTTACTTGGCAATTCAGACTTACAGATCATCAGAAATCTGATCCATATTTAAACAGAAAATGTACTATAACTACTGCACAGGAAAAGCAATCTCACATTTCAGAACATAGCAGAAGCGAATGTTACATTTTGGATGTTTAAAAATATTGATGAGTGGCCAGTGAATCAGGCAAAAAATACTCCTCAGTCAATTTAGACCTCTTTGGAGTGCGCGTGACTGTACTGCAGCTATCTATAGTATCGATATTTACAAAAATAGACTGGGCAAAAAAGAATCTCACAATATGCAGCCCAGTGAGATAGATTTAAATATTGCATCCAGCCTAATGTTCATGAGAAAGAATACATATCACTGCTGGCTTTGTAAGGAGCAGAATTAATATTTGCTGGTTTTTATGTTTAGTTCAATTGGCATAAATTGAGTAATGCTAGCAGCAGGATGTCTGGTTCAGTAGTCTATACATGTATGTATGCATAACTTTTTATGTAAATATGTTTTCCGGGACATTATTTATACAAATAGTAAACACAGAGTATAACATCACAGCTGTGATTTGTGTTGAAACTGGTACTTTATTTTTCCATTCTTTCAGCTGTAGTCTGTAAAACTGGGAAATTTCTTTGAGATATATTACACCATCATCATCCTGTGGGAACTGGAGCTGGCAGAGATGCAGAAAATCTTTGATTTCTAGGTTCTAGGCTTGTTTCACATCTGCCAAACCTGGTTTCCACAAGTTGATGATCATGTCATATATCTCACTAAAATATCTCGTTTTAACAAGCCTTTGTGTGAACAGATGGAAAAATAAATGACTAACATCAAAAATCTTTACATTTCTATCCTGTTATACTGTGATAGATTTATCAAAAGTGCATCTATATGAATATTCCTTAACTAGATATAAAAGCCAAACCGAAAATTGACTTCTGTAGCTCACACTTTTGTTATATATTTCTTTTGATAATACCTTTAACAAAGTCACAGTACACCAGGTATTTTTTCTGATTGAACAGGTACACTGGTTCATCAATGGGACCTGAATGAATTATCTATCACAGGGGAGGCAGTGATTCTGTTACCTATAAACTAAATAATTTATCAGTCTGGGTAGTCTCAGCTCAGCTAGCTCACCAATGCTCAGTGTTGACAAGCTGATCATCTCTTAGCATTTTGGTTCCAACAGAACCTTAATACATACATGAGGTCCCTGAGCCTTTACTGTTCTGATCTGTTCTCTAAGTTTAGAACAACAGGATATGACACTGAAAACAACATATACCCGGCACTTTTGTGGTTTAGTGACAGTGTCCCTACCTCTGAACCAGGAGGCTTGGGTTCAAATCCCAGCTCCTCTGCAGGTGTGTAATAACATCTCTGAATAGGGTGATCTTAAAAAAAAATTATACCTGCAATCAGATAATTAAAAAATATTTCTGTGTATTTTCTCAACAATTTATCTTGATAATCCTAAACTGGATTTTTATGAATGTCAGACACCCACAAGCCAAATTTAAAGGCATATTTTTAGGTTCTGTATGTGTAAGGAATGCTTAGGAGTCCCAGGAATCAATATAAGGTTAAGAAATTAACATCAGATTTGGAGTTGCGTTTTTTAACCATGACAGCAAAGGTTTGATAAGTTTATAGATGTCAATAGGCTTGAAATTACTCCCAACTATCAGATTGGTACAAGCGGACATCCATCCTGTTCATAGAGTAAAATGAGCAAGTAATTAGTTCTATGTTACGTAAAACTATTTCAGTGCATATGCATGTACTCTATCAGCAAACATCAGCTTTGTTATCTTGACATTTTCAAATGGCTTTTACCTTAACATTTAATGTTTCCAATGTTTATGTAAGAATTCATTTGGGAACTTTCAGAAATTACCATCTTGAAGATAGATTGTGCTTTCATTTGATTGCACTAAATGGGTGATAGCCATCAGCAACATGGTTTACATTGTTTCTGCATGCTATTTTAATCGAAGAAAATGTTATAAGTACTATCATGGAAAAGGCAAGAAAATGCACCTGCATAATATGTTCCCAAGGCCATTAATTTATAAGAAAATGCTGTTTCCACTAAATGATATTCTAGATTTTATGCAACGTTTTGAGAAAAAGAAAGATTTGCATTTATATAGCATTTTTCAAGACCACTGAGCATCTCAAGACTATTTACAGTCAATTAAGTACTTGTGTAGTAATGTATGAAATGCAGTAACCAATTTTGCAAACTACCATTAACATTGTTAAGTTGCAAAATCTGCAGTGTATCTCACTAATCTCAAATTTTCCAGAAAAATGTAAATGTAAAAATGTAGTAAATGTACATTCATAAATTAGTTCAAACATCCCTTTACTTATATACTCAACATTTATATCTTACCTGCTTTAAAAACTGAAGAAATATAGAAATATAACATGCTATATTGTCCCAAGCTAAATGTAGGCTTCTGTAGCAACACTAAAGGGTCACAGAGTTTACAAGCAGTCAGAGAAGGGGCTTTCCTGACCTTTGGTAGTATATTTGACAATACTATAAGGTGGAAGCCGGGAGACGGGAATTCTTGGCTATCTGTTCATAGTTGAAGCAAGGGCAGTGTTGCGGCTGGCAATGTGAGTTTTAAAAAGTTTCTATTTAGAGCCTTGAAAACATTGAAATAATTGTTTTGTGATTGGTTTTTGGGAAAATACTGCCTTCCTTCAATAAATATCACAGTTGCATAAATAAATGTTCCACTCTGTGTCTCTGCCTCACTTGTATGGTAAATAAGCACAAGGCTACTTTATGATGATTTCAGCAAAACTCATGCAGCAAGTTTTATATCTTTTGATAAGTAGATCGAGGAAGGGGCTTGCAACAAACTTTCTTTGTAAATGACAGGATTTATACCTATCAAATGCTTTCATAAATTATCTCAATAAAAATATTTGTCTCATGTCCCAACATTCCTTTTCATGATAAGAATCTTAACTATGAAATGGCTTATGTTCTTATCATGTTAGAATAAAAAGTAGATTTCTCTACACAGCTTCCAACATTTTTCACTTGACAGCAAATAGTATTTATGTAAGCAGTGATCTATTTTTGAACAGTCAATGTAAACACTAGGACAGTGTCCAACTCTGTCTCCACTCTGCCTCCTGGTTTGACACTTTTTTTTAGTTAAATTCATAGCTTTTATTTGAGAAGTTGCTTGAAAAATCGTTAAATCCATCAGGCAGTATGCATTGCAATCATTTTGATAAACACGATTGAAATAAAATGTTATGCCCAAGAGACTCAATTTCTCTTCTTCACTGAAAAGTAAAGGATTGTTTGAAATTTGTCCATGATTAAAAGCTGTCAGATGCCCATAGTCACTATTACTTTTTAGAGATTTGTTCATGCATGCCTGCTGGCACGAACGAGGCAGAGGGAACAATCCTTGTCCTCAACAGGTAATCCTTTGATGCAGTTAGAGCCAATCTTAACAGGGCTGTGAATGTCTTCCAGGTGAAAAACTACTGTGCATCACACAAGCACCCATCCTATGCCTGGCAAGCTCAGGGAGCCATGTAGTTTAGGGTGCTCATGTGAAGCAGGCATTAGGTTCATATTCTATGCAAATTAAGTGTAATATCTATTTCAAATTCCTTCTGTAATTGGCTGGTGCTTGAGCAAAATGTGACTCGTACATGTCGGTGTCAGTTCACTTAGGCACAAATCAACCAAAGTACCAAATATGGGTGACGTCAAAATATTTTACTGATCTGGATGTAGAGCCAGAAGGAGTAATCTTGATGGTTTATTTGCTAATTAGCTGTCAGGGTGCAATTTCAGCGTGAATGTACTCTTGGTTACTTGGCATTACCTGAATAAAACTTTTAAAGTGTACCCTCTGATTTTTCTTTCAAACAATTCTGTAAACCAACGGTGTAGAAATTGCAAGAAACGAAAGAAAATTCTTCAGTAGTTCAACTAACTAAATGGTACTAATGTATCTTTGGAACTGAAAGCATACTACAATCTGGGAACATAGGAACAAAGGAACAGCAGTATGCCATTCAGCCCCTCGAGTCTGCTTCACTATTCAATAAGATCATGGCTCATCTCTAGCACAACTCCATTTACCTGCCTTGGGTCTATATCCCTTGATGCACTTGCTTAAAAAAAATTGTCTCAGATTTAAATTTAACAATTGAATAAGCACTGACAGTCATTTGAGGAAGAGAGTTCCAAACTGCCACTAGTTTTTACATGTAGAAATGCTTTCTAACATCTCTCCTGACTGGTCTGGCCCTAATTCTTAGACTATGCCCCCGGTTCCAGAAACTTCAACCAGTGGAAATGCTTTATCTTTATCTACCCTGTCTTTTCCTGTTAATATCTTGAAGACCTCAATTAGATAATGCCTTAACCTTCTAAATAATAAAGGCCTAATTTGTCTGTTCTCTCCTCATAATTTTGCCCCTGAAGTCCAGATATCATTCTTGTAAACCTGCATTGAACACCCACCAGGGTCAAAACATTTGTCATAAGCTGTGGTGCCCAGATCTGCTCACAGTATTTTAAGTGGAGTCGAACTATATTCAGGTAAATTTTCTTCTGGTGTACCTTTCAGGATATAATGACAAAGACTGGACCTTGAAGTTTGTTGCAATTATAAACAAGGAGCTGCACTTATGTTCATGTCCATGTACACCTGGAAGCCCCATGACTCTCCCATACATATCTGATTCCTTGCTGGGTGAGTGCCAGGAATCGGGGAAGAAAACATAGATAGATCTGCCTTTGGACAGGAAATGAAGGATTCTTTTGAAATTGCACAGAATTCTCCTTCTGGTTTAGCTCAGTTGGCTGGATGGCTAGTTTGCAGTACAGAGCGATACCAACAATATGAGTAATTCCTGCAATGACTGAGATTACCACAAAGGATTCTCCTTCCCAACCTCTTCCCACGCCTAAGGCCTAGTGACCCTAAGCTTAATACTCCACCAGACATCTCTCTCTCTAATGAGAGAGCAGCTTTACGGTCTGGTAAGATAATCACAACTTTACTTTTACTGTATGCCTGTATTCAAGTCTTCAATAAAGCTTTAAATGATATCACTGGTCGTTCTGCACTCCAGTACAACTTTTAAAATCTATTTCTTTGTATTACTGTATCTTTGCACCGCCAGTTCCTCCACCTACAATCCAACCCCGGCACCCAAGAGATATTTCCCTCCCCACCCTTATCTGCCTTTTGTAGGGACTGATCACTCTGCAGCTCCCTCATCTGCTCCACACTCCCCACCAATCATACCACCCCCGGCACCTTTCCCTGCAGCCGCAGGAGGTGCTACACCTGCCCCTAGACCTCCCCACCCGTCGCCTCCATCCAAGGCCCAAAGCAAACTTTCCATATCCCACAGGGGTTCATCTGTACATCCTCCAACCTGATCTACTGTTTCCGTTGCTCCTAATTTGGCCTCCTCTACATTGGCGAGACCAAACGCAGACTCAAAGACCGATTCACAGAGCATCTGCGATCTCTACGTTATAATCAACAACAGCTTCTGGTTGTTAACCATCTTAACTCCCCCTTCCACTCCCTTGGTGACATGTCCATCCTGGGCCTCCTCCAGTGCCAAAATAATACCACCCGGAAACTGGAGGAGCAACACCTCATATTCCGCCTCGGGAGCCTACAGCCCGATGGCCTGAACATAGAATTCACCAATTTCAAAATCTCCCCAGCCCCAGCCTCATCCCATGTCCAAGCCTCCCTCTCATCTCCTCCTCCTTGACCTGACACAACCTGTCCATCTTCTCTCCCACCTATCTCTCCCAACCTTCCCACTGACAAATCCCTACTACCCCTACCTGCATACACATATCACCATCACATCTATCTTCCTCCAGCCCTCCCCACCTCCATCTATTTATTTCCTAGCACCCTTCCCACTCCCCAGTCCTGATGAAGGGTCCCAGCCCAAAATGGCGACTCTCTATTCCTCTGATGCTGCCTGACCTTTATGTTCCTCCAGCTCCACACTGTATTGACTCTCTATTGAGCTTTCCTGCCTTTTTCAGAATTTTCCTGTATGTTTTGAAGATATAAGTGGTGTTTCCCAATCTTTTCCGGGGCTTCCACCACGGCAGAATTGGAATTTTGTTTTGTTGAAAATTTATTTTGAACAGTACAAGAACAACAGAAAAAAATACAAACATGAGCTAGAAACATTTTGGAAAATCATTACAAGTTATTTTTGATGCCACAGTGAACTTTGACATGTAAATTACAAAATGTACAATTTCCATTCGGCTTTCCAATAAAATTAAATGCAACAATATTAGAACAGAGATGAATTTATTAAGATACATTATTAATCTGGCTATATTGTGAGCTTTGAGCGGAAACTCAAACGGACCTGCCACATATATAAATTATCCCTACAGGAGTTGGTCAGAGTTTGAGTATTCTATATCCTCGCCCCATCCCAAAACCTGACAATGATCTCTACGACAGAAGTTAAGAATGTGATGGGTTCAGTTCCTACAACACTTAGGACATGTGAAACCATCCTGAATTCAGCAACCTGCCTTTAGCATTAGTAATTCATTTGTTTCTTTGCTCTGGACACCCTCACCATCTATTTCACTTGGTCCTCCTATCTTTTGTTGACAGACCCCTTCAGTTCCAAGGTAGAGTCATTGGACTGGAAACATTAACTCTGTTTCTGTCTCTATAGATGCTGCCAGGCCTACTGAGTTTCTCCAGCATTTTCTGTTTTTATTTATGATCTCCAGCATCTCTTGTAATTTGATTTTACTACAGTAGCCTGTTTAATTAGAATCTCTTCTACCTCCTTTAAACATTCATTTTTCCACCAGCAGTGATTAGGAGCAACAATGTGAACTGTGTACCAGAAGATCTGCAGCAATTCACAAAGGCTTTTTTGGCAGAACGTTCCAAACTTCCAATTTTTTGCCCATTTGGAGGAGAAATTTAGCAGAAGCATGGGAACATCACTGTTTGCACATTCCTCGTTTGGAAATACATAGTCCTTGCTTCATCGTCACTGGGTCAAAAGTCCTGGAACTCAAACCTTTACAGGCATATGGGTATACCATGTACCACTCAGATTGCTGGGTTCAACAAGGTGGCTCACCACTATCTTTTTAAAAGCAATTATAGATGGCAATAAATACTGTTCTTGTCACCAATGCCAATAACCCTATGATAACATTAAAAAAAAGGGGATGCAAGGGCATGTTTTGGCGTGACTCACTTTTATTCATTAATTTTTAACTTCTACTTCGTGGTGTGGTTTTTTTTTCTGATGTTATCACAGGGTCAACCTTTCCTCTGAGATGTGTTAATACAATTTGTATTCTGAATTTTCTCTCTAAGTTTTCCAGAAAGTAAGTTTATTTAAGTTTAATTTATTTATGTGGGTTTGGGAAGAGTAGAATGGTTCCATTGTACTCTACATTATTGTTTAATTGTGCTGACAAGAGGGTTTTATTACATTTTGAGGGCAAAGCCAACAAAGGACCAATGCACAGTGAGCATAAAACAGTGGGCAGGATTGGGAGTGCTCAATCAACTCCAATACAGACAGTCATGCCAGCTTTTCAGAATGGCAGTGTTTGTTCTTGGGAGAGGGACCAGGGTAAGGCAGAAGGCCAGGTTATTTTTGTGGGGTTCAATAGATTTTTCCAGGATGAAAGCACACCCCAAAGTACTAACACAACTGTGTGCAAACAGCCAAATCATCAGACTTTATCATTTTTAAAGTTACATAACATGTCAAAGTCCACTAAACTTGAAACCTTCTGCTATAGGATTAATGTTTATTTTTCAGATGTCCATTGAGTTTATGGTCACAGAGTTTTAAAAAGAGTTTTAATAAGAATTCTGTTGCTTTTTTATTTATCCTCATTTCAAATTCTTTCATGCCTCCAAGTTATACTTCCTGTCAAAATTCAATGGAAACATTTCCATAATTTTTTGGGGGATTTTAAGTTTTAAATGTGTTCCATCACCTTGGTAAGATGCATAATCAATCACTGGTATCAAAACTGAAAGCATTTAACATGATGTTGGCAGTAGGATTTGTTACATGATTTAGAACAGTATTATTTCAATAATAGGCCATGATTTCAAGACTATGATTCAACCTGCATCTTTGTAATTACTCTTAACATTATTAAAAGGAATGATGATGGATTCATGACTATTGACTTACGGTATGCCCTTGTACCCTGCAAAATACCTGATGTTCTAGCTCCCATGAGGTATTTTAAAGTCTTTTGAAATATTCCACTATAGGAGTTGAAATGGAGATTTACGCCTTTTTTTAATTCATTGACTGGTTTGTATTTGAGTAAAAGAGCCATAAGACAGTTTGTAGCACCAAATAACCACTCAATGCTATTTTGCGAGGTTTTGGGTCTTTTATTATTGATAGGATTAAAATCTTTATATGTTTTGATGAGATTTTTTTGTTTGTTATAGTGAGATTTGAACTTCATGCATATATAAACAATAGTGAACATTTACACATAATCTAGATCTAGAATGTCAGCAATTTGAAGTTACTTCCTCGGCTTCACATCAAACATCATTTTCAGCAATACGTTAGGAATGAAATTGTGAATATTCTGACATATAGAACAAATTTTTCCAAAGGCTCATTAATTCTAGGTGGGCCCCTCATTTGATGACAACATATTGAAAACAGTGAGTAGTGGACCCAGAATTTCCCGGTAAGCAATCTGCTGCGTGTGAGCTCTAACCTTTGGGGTCGGATCTTTGAAACTTTCCCCCTGATACTTACAAAAAAGTAGTTCCTTTGAACTTTCAGAGGTTGTTTATAAACTTGGTTTGCAGATCATTTTCTGTAATTTTAACCTTAGAGTATCAGACGTCCATTGGATTATTGTAAATGCAAATATTGACCCAGATATTACAACAATTATTACAACAAGTAGAGCTTCAGCAAATAAGGTTAGATCCTTTACCTAGCCAGGAAGGCAATAGAATCAAAGCTGTATGTAACTTACAGTCATAGTCTTTGAGCTGTGCAGTATGGAAACAACTCTTCAGTCCAACTGTCTGAGGCCGACTAGATATCTTAAATTAATCTTGTCCCATTTGCCAGCATTTGGCCCCTATCTCTCTAAACTTGACGTATTCATGTACCCATCTTGATGCCTTTTAAACATTATAATTGTACCAGCCTCCACCACTTTGTCTGGCACCTCATTCCATACATGCACCACCCTCAGCATGAAAAGTTGTCCCTTCGGTCCCTTTTAAATCTTTCTCCCCGCACCTCAAACCCTGGAAAAAAGACTTGGCTATTCACCCTATTCATGCCCCTCATGATTCTATAAACTTTTATAAGGTCACCCCTCAGCCTCCGATACTTCAAAGAAAATAGCCCCAATCTATTCAGCCTCTTCCTATAGCTCAAACCCTCCAACTCTGGCAACGTCCTTGTAAATCTTTTCAGAAACCTTTCAAGTTTCACAACATCATTCCTGTAGCAGGGGGACTAGAACTGAATGCAGTATTCCAAAAGTGGTCTAACCAATGTCCTGTACAACTGCAACATGACCTCCCAACTCCTGTACTCAATTCACTGACCAATAAAGACAAGCATAGCAAACGCCTTCTTCACTATCCTACCTATCTGCGACCCCAATTTCATAGAACTACGAGCCTGCACTTCAAGGTCTCTGTTCGGCAACGTTCCCCAAGACCTTACTATTTAGTGTATAAGCCCTGTCCTAACTTGTCTTTCCAAAATGCAACACCTCACATTTATTAACTAAGTTAAACTCCATCTGCCACTCCTCAGCCCATTAGCCCATCTGATCAAGGTCCCGTTGTACAAAGAGGTAACCTTCTTCAATCTCCACTACACCACCAATTTTGATGCCATTGAGTCATTGAGTCGTATAGTATGGAAACAGACCCTTCGATCCAACGGTCCATGCTGAACATAATCGCAAACTAATCTAGTGCCCATTTGCAAACTTACTAACTATACCTCCTATGTTCACATCTGAATCATTTATATAAACTTGCTTCAACTGAACTATCATTTCCCCATCCGGTGTCCACATGAAGTTAAACATGAAGTTAGAATGTCAACATTCTGTTTGATCCTGATCTGGGCATCAGTCCCTCGATCCAATATATCACTTGAACATTATATATTCGTCTCTACAACTTTGTCTCCCTTTGCCCTTACCTTATCCCTTCTGCCATTGAAAAATTCACTCTACGTCATGAGGCCATGTTTCTCCAACAGTCTCTTCACACACTAAACAAACTCTAACTCAGACAAAACTATGTTCTGTTCAATTTACCTAATCTTATCCGGGTCACTTAACATTCATATTGCAAATAATCTTCGTGCCAATTTTATCCCACTGCATTCCATGCTAAAAGACCTCAACCTTGTGCAGAAATCCATTTATATTGTATCCCTCCCTCAATCTCAACCTTTTTCTTAGTTCATATCTAAATTCTTACCTTTTGCTCTTTTCACTCTATTCTGTGAATGAACTCACGCCTGCCCTTGCCTCTTATGTTTCAGATACCAAGCCCCCCAATTCAGGTAAAGCCTTTTCTTTATCCTTTTATCTTGCCAGAGCTTTTGCCAGCTTCAAGAGCTGATCTCACACCCACCCCTTCCACCACTCCTTCAGTCACCTCCTTTAACATTTCATTCATTTTGTAGCTGTTATTATCTCATTGTCCTGGCAAAGCACTTTGGAACATTTCCAGCATTTTCTTAGTTAAATGTGCCAATTAAGAGCATATTGTTTTGCTTTAATTCCATAAATCTCAATTACACTCTGACTTTGTAATAATTAATAATGGAAAAATGGCAAATATATAATAAGTTAGGATCTTTCAGTCATAGACAGCCATTCCATGAACCCATTTGTGCTTTATTGATATAATAATTAAATTCAAAGCACTACTTTTCTCTTGTCCTCTGTCTTGGATATAAAGGCAGCAACATTTTCCATCAGTGCTACCATTTTACTGGCACTGTGCCAGGCTTATCACAGCTGGGGAATTTAAATGATTTACATCTGTTTGTGGAAGGTGCAGTACACTACATCAAAATAAGTAAGAGACACAAGACAAGCCATGCAGTACGTGAAAGGCAGGGACCTTTTTTTGTGCAACCTTGTCTATACTACAAACATTTTTGTTGGAACATTTATGTAGGCTTTCAAGAGCAGTGGGGACTTGGCAGAATCGAAACAATTGAGATCTGGTTAACATCCGGCACAAACTTGGACCAGTTACATCAGTCAGTAACTGATCATGACCATGGTTTCAGATTCGAGTCAAAGCTTCAAGTGTGTAACTTTGCTGAAGCTCAGTTATCAAATTAAAATATATTGTGTTATAGCACCCAAAAAGCTTGTCAGCTGTACTTATTCTATTTCCAGATTGGATATCAAGAGAAAAATCATCTGCAAATAGATTTCAGCCTCTGAATAGAGAAAAATACCACCAAAACATGCTATCACCTTTATTTTTTTCCGAATTAAACAATTCACAAAACTGTAATGTTTGTTTCTGAGTATAAGGAAAGAATTTTCTTCCATGTGAGACCATCAACATGGAGACGGAAGCTTTTGAAAGCATTGTGTACAGTTGGTCACAGAGCCCAAAGTAATCTGCAATGCATAGCTAACAGAAAAATTAGTTTTAATGGTTAAAATTCGTAGTTTATTAGATGGTTGTGTGATTATGTTTTGGGACTGTGTCTTTAAATCTGAAGTATGATGAAGAGTCATGTGACTGATGATGTATATCCTCAGTACACATACAGTTCCGTATATCAATGTGTATTAAAGAATTACTGCTTGAACTGTCTGACCAAAGCTATTACTGAAAATGCTCTTTTGAGCCAGATCTTGTGACAAATGAAATCCAGCAAAGAAAGAACTGACACCAGAAAGGCACCACATCAACTCCTCACCACCCAAAATATGCAACATGCTCTGTACTGGCACAAAAGATCATTAACATATTGGTGGGTAGTGGCAGGGCATCTGTTAAAGTGTGGTAGGAGGTGGCCTTTTGCTCTCAAAAATATACTTTTATTATCTAGTAATCCAAGCATATGGCAAGGAATGTTCAGTCATTGGCAGCCTGCAGATAAAAAAGAGCATTTGTTTTCAAAAGGTTGCATCTGATGAAACAAGTGATCTTTCATTTGTTTTTATCACCTCTTATGAGGTATCCATTGGCAGACCTAAAGAATGCAACCACAGTCATTCCATTCTTCAAAAAACTAAATCATTATTTATTATTTTCTTGTGTACCACTGTGATCAGCCAGCTTTCACAAAACTAGCCCAACCATTTTACACTGCTCTAAGACCTTGCTGTATCTACCCTAACCTATGCAATCAGCATACACCCCTCTATTCTTTTTTCCATAATATTCACAGTTACCTTCCCTTAAATTCATCTGTGGTGCTCACTTCAGACTCACCCTGTGATAGTGGATTCTACATTCTCACCACTCTTTAGGTAAAGATGTTTCTTCTGAATTCCCTGTGGGATATTTTGTTTGCAAAACGATGTCCAAACTGCAGTAGTGCCAGATGTCACTTTGGTGAGGATGGTAGGAAGATACATTGAAAGTATGTCTTACAGGCAGATCAAAAAGTGCCGCTTCAGCATGGCTGGTAAAGTAAGGACTGTGTGTCTGAGAGGCACCAGCAAGGTGGAGAAGCAGTTTTGGGAAGATGAAAACTATCCTCATGAAGGTGAATGTTGTGTCAAGTGTTTGCAGTCTAACTCTATTTAGTTTCTCAAAGTACTACTTCTTATGTCTGATGCACTTTCTGTCAGAACTCCTGACTTGCAGTTTAGTAGGTACATGCATTAACTTAAAATCTCTTTAGAGTTTCTGCTCTCTTCTGGGTTCTTTGAACAGAGTCATGTGACACTAATAACATCATTACTTCATTATACATCATCATCGTTGTACGTTCTGTTGAAATCTCACTACTCAACAGTGGACAGAGTTTGCTCCATCAGCTAATTTCCCAAATGACCAAATATGTTACATTGTACCATTTGCTAACTCTCCCAGTGTTGTGGTACTATGAGTTGTTTAAGGTAGTTCATTGCCACCGATTCTCCTTTAGCTTGGGCCATTCCAGTGATTAGTGGTAGTGCATCTCAAAAGATCTTCAATAACATGGGTTATTGCATGCTAGTATTAACTACAACTACATAATGGGCATGACTACTAAGAGCGAAAGAAGCTCATAGAGATACATCAGCTCCCTCTGAAAGTTGAGAACTCCTTGTCAGCTCTCCATAAAGAGAATATCATGCCCTCCCCCTAGCAGAAGCTCAATTACCCAAAACTTTCTTTTATTCACTCAGGGGATGTGATCTTATTGCCTAGGCTAGCATTTCTTACCCATCTCTAAGTTGCCCTTGACAATTTGGTGGAGAGCTGCCTTTTTGAATCATAGACAAAGGAATATACGTAGGCAAAATTGGCCCATCAAGTATGCCCAGCCAATCCATTGGATCATGGCTGAACATGTATGTAGATGCACAATGCTGTTAGGGAGGGAGTTCAAGGACCCAGTGACACTAAAGTATAGAAATATATTCAAAGTCAACATGAAAATTTGATTTGAGAAGAACTAATAGGTAATTGTGTTCCCATGTATCCTGTGCCTTTGTCCTTTTAGATAGTAATGGTCATCAGTATGGAAGGTGCTGTCTAAGGAGCTTTGGTGAATTTAAGCAGTATGTCTTGTAGACAGTACACATTGCTGCTAATGTGTGTCAGAGGTGGAGGGAGTGAATATTCACATATGTGCTATCAATCAAGTAGACTGTTTGGTCCTGGATGGTGTTAAGCTTCTTCTATGTTGTTAAAGCTCATGTCATCCAGGCAAGTGGGGACTGTTCCATCACACTTCTGGGTCATGGCTTGTTGATGATGGACAGACTTTGGGGAGTCTGACATGCTGTTGTTGCCATAGTACTTATATCGCTAATTCAGTTCAATTTCTGGTCAATGGTAACCTCCAGAATGTTGATAGTGGGGAATTCAGTATTGGAAATGCCATTGAATATCAAAGAGCATCTCTCTTGCTGGAGATGCTTATTGCTGACAACTTCTGAGGCATGGCCATTACTTGCCATTTGTCAGCCCAAGTTTGGATATTGTCCAGATCGTGTTCCATTTGGACATGGATTGCCTCAGTATCTGAGGAATTGCTAATGGTGCTGAACATTGTGCAGTTATCACCAATCTTCCCCACTTCTGACCTTATGACAGAGGGAAGGTCATTGATGAAGCAGCTGAAGATCATTGGACAAAGGATACTACTCTAAAGAACACCTGAAGTGAAGTCCTGGAGTTAAAATGGCTGACCTCCAAAATGCAATTATCTCCTTTATGCTATGTACAATTCAAACCAATGACAATGTTTTCCCCCAATTCCCATCAAACCTAGCTTTTCTAGGGTTCTTTGATGCCACATTTAGAATTTAAGATCATAAGAAATAGGAGGCCATTCAGCCCCTCCAGCCTGCTCCATCATTTAATAATGTCTCAACAGGGAAAGCAATGGCCTAGTGGTATTTTCGCTGGACTATTAATCCAGATACCCAAGTAATGTTCTAGGGACTGAGGATCAAATCCCACCAAGGCAAATGGTGGAATTTGCATTCAATAAAAAAATTGAAATTAAAAGGCTAAGTGATGAATCAGTTGTTGATTGTCAGAAAAACTCATCTGGTTCACTAATGTCTTTTAGAGAAGGAAACTGCCATCCTTACCTGATCTGACCTACATGTGACTCCAGACCTACAGCAATGTGATTGACTCTTAACTGCCCTCTCGGCAATTAAAGATGGGCAATAAATGCTGTCCTAAATAGAGATGCTATCATCCCATGAATGAATAAAATATGACTGATATGATTTCAGCCTCCAGTTTCCTGCCCACTCTTCATAATCCTTCAACCCATTACTAATTAAAAATCTGTCTAATCCCTCCTTAAACTTACTCAGTGTCCCAACGTTGATCACCCTCAGGTGCATTGAATTCCATAAATTCACAACCCTTTGACAACAGTAACTTCTCATGCGTTTTAAAACTGCTAACCTTTATCTTAAGGCTATGATCTCTCATTCTAGGTTGCCCCAAATGAGAAAACATCCTCTCTATCTATTTTGCAAATTCCCTTTAGCATCTTTTATATCTCAATTATATTTCTCATTCTTCTAAACTGTAGAGATTATATGCCTTACTTCAATCTCTCCTCATAAGACGAAACTCCTCATACCTGGAATTAATCAAATGAACTTCTGCTGAACTGTCTCCAACACAACTCCATCTTTTCTCAAGTAAGGGAACAAAAATTACATGGCATACTCCAGGTGCAATCTCACTATTGCCTTGATCAAATGCAATCTTCATGTCAAGGGGAAGCACCTCACCTCTGGAGTTCAGTCCTTTGGATCACAGTTAACGTTGGAGTGAAAGCAGAAGCTGATTGGCCCTGGTGGAACCCAAATTGAGGACCAGGGAATTACTTATTGCTCAGCAAGTGCTGCTTGACAGCACTGTTGATGATACCTTCTATCATTTTATTGATGATTTAGAGTAGGTTGATGGAATTCTTATTGACGAGGTTGAATTTATTCTGTTCTTTGTGGACAAGACATATCTGGGGAAATTTTACAAAGCTGACTGGATGTCAGTGCTGTAGCTGTACTGGAACATCTTGGCTAGGGCACAGCAAGTCCTGGAACACAAATCTTCAGGACTAGCGCCAGAATGTTGTGGGGGCCTTTTCCAGCATGCAGTACTTCCAACCATTTATTGATATCACATGGAGTAAATTGAATTGGCTGAAGACTGGCATCTATGATGCTGGGGACCTCCGGAGGAGATCAAGTTGGATTTGTTTGCAACAATTCTGGCTGAAGATTGTCCAAATACTTCCAACTTATTTCTTGCCCTGATGAGCTGAGTTCTCACATTATCGAGGATGGAGATATTTGTGCAGCTTCCTCCTCTTCCAATAAGTTATTTAATTATCCATCACCGTTCCCACCTGTTGGAAGAAAGACTACTGGACAGATGCGAGACTTTGTAAGATCCTTTTAAAACAATGCAGTCATGGTAGCAACAGTATAAGTAAACATGGTAACAGGCTGAGATTGCCTGACTCCATCTGACTTATGTTTGTGCTGGAATGGAAACTAAGATATCAGCCATTAGACCATAGCTGTGCCTGAACATGTTGTCATGGATTTAGCTACTGCATCCACTGGAAAACACAGACTCCAAAATCTGCCTAAGGCACCATGTAAAGTTGGTGCCAGACTCCTCATGCTTGATTGCAGTATGTTTAGTGGCAGGTCTACAATGGACCTATGCACAATTGCACCATCAGCTCATTCCTGTACACTATCCTGACTGGAAGGGTTCAGGCAGGCATTTCTGTGACCAGTAAATGTGACTCCAGGGTGGTGTGTTGCCTCTTTGAGGCCAGGATCAAGAATGTTACAGAGCAGCTGCAGACTGCTTTGTAAGGAACATGGTGCAATCCTTAAAGCAGATTTGAAGGAGTTTTGCTTTGATTTATTATTCTCACTTCTAGAGCAGTCATCTCAGGATTAATCCCATTGCTATGGGCTACTGAGCATAGGAATAGGAGAATTGATCAATTGAGTACATAGCTAGAAAACTGGTGCAAGAGGAAGGACATCAGATTTCTGAGGAATTGGGACCAGTTCTGGGGCATTTGAGACCTGCACAAGCTGGACTGTTTAAACAGCAACAGGACTGGGAATGACACTGTCATAATCACAGATTCATACCTTGCAGATAATGTCCTACACTACACCATCACCATCGCTGGGTATATCTTGTCCCATCCTCAGGATAAATTTATGTCTTGCCTCATTGGCCTGTCCAGGCAGCAGTCATGGTTGTCAGCAGTGAAGGGTGTAGACTTGTAGCTGTAAGTTAGGGGTCAGTTAGCACCGTTATTTATATGGCTGGTTGGCAATGCAGAGTTTGCGAGCCAAAAGACTCTCCTTCTCAACCTGTCCCCTCACTTGAGGTGTGGTTCCCTTGAGATAAACCACCACTAGTCATTTCTTTCTAATGAGGGA
This sequence comes from Rhincodon typus, assembly GCF_021869965.1. Classification (NCBI taxonomy): domain Eukaryota; kingdom Metazoa; phylum Chordata; class Chondrichthyes; order Orectolobiformes; family Rhincodontidae; genus Rhincodon; species Rhincodon typus. The sequence continues at coordinate 60,332,710 of NC_063333.1, read as the reverse complement.
GCAGCACCATGGTCTGGTAAGACTATGGCAACTTTACATTTACTGTGCCACACCAATCTCATGTCTGTACACGTGGTAGCATGTATGTGCCAAATGACACTACATGTGCTTCAAACAAGCAGCCATGTCTCAACGTCTAAGGGTAGTCCTCATTCAAGTGAAGTGATTTGGTGCTGGCATAGTAAGCCAATGGCAGCCTCCAATATCAGTCCAAAGGCTTGTGTACAGTCAGTTGGCTACTCAGGGTGGTCACGTCAGGGTGGGTGGGGGGTGGGGGAGTGGGGGTTTGGGTGGGGGGTGGTTTGTAGTTGGTGGTTCAGATCTCTACAGTCTGGTCAGCCTCGTGGGTCCAGTGCAATCAGTCTGGGGAGTCACCAGAACAGAGTCCAGAAACTGCGCAGATATCAGTCAGGAATCTGAGCACTCATCATTCAGGTCTGTCTGACCAGGTCTGTCAAAGGGATTGGCCATAATCAGTCCCAGGGGTCTGGTCACTTGGGATCATTAAGACCCATTACTCTGGGAGGGAAGCAGGCTACTTAATAGTGGGGACTGGAAGCAGAATTATGGGATGTAGATGACCTTACAAGAGTGAAGGAGGGAATTCAACATATAAGGGGCAGGTAGAGCTTGGAAGGGGAAGGGGTAATGCAGAAATGAGGAGGTCGTTGACAGTCAGAAGCATGCTAGCTCGCAAGGGAGGGATACTGCACTGCTAGATCTGACATGTCTACTCGCTATGCCTGTGGCTGGAGCAGGTTAAGTGGGAAGAAAATGAAACTTCAATAGATGGAGACTTCAGACCATCAAGCATTGTGTAGAATTAAGGATGTAATTTCAAAGTTGCAGTTGTGTCTAGACAGACTTTTAAACACGAAAGTTGATGAAGGAAAATACACATATATTTACAAATGTGAAAATGTATTTCCAGTGATGTGTCACCTACGGTACCAAGTTGTGCTCAGAAGTCTTTTTCTTCCATGTACATTTTTCCCTCCATCTACATTTACATTTGGAGTGGAAGGAGCCTGCCCTATTGCGGACCCCATTGAGCTTGGAAATTTAGCAGCTGACCCCTTGGATCTTTTACTGTAAGCAGCCATTGTCCCTGAGGTTCTATATTTTCCACCATTGCCATAATCATTTGGTCCCACTATTGTCCATGGCTCACAATTCTGAGTTGATGACCCTTACCCGAACCTGGGATTGTATGCAAAAAGATAGGGATGACCATCCCCTGAATTTTCTAATTATCCAGCTACACAAACATTTAAATTAAATTGAAATTTGAATCAGTTAGTGAAAAACTACAGACTATAATTAGAGTACACCTGAATGGGTAGTTGTATAATTATCTGTAGGTTTTGGTGCTCAAAATATAGATGTAATTCTTTCTTTAAGGACTTACTGGATAGAACTCACAAGAGACTGGGACCTTTCTTTATTTAATTGTAATGCCCGGTTTTTATTACTCATCCCCAATTTTTAACCCAGTGGTAATGGAGGAATAGCAATTTATGTCCAATGTCAGGGTGTTGTGTGATATTGAAGGGAAATTGCAAAAGATTGTGGTCTCAAACTTTTCTACCCTTCTTCTAGATGGCAGAGGTGTGTGGTGCTATTGAAGAAGCCTTAGCTAATGCTGCAGTGCAGCTTTTAGACAGTACGCACTACAGATACAGAGCACAGTAAAGGGAGGGAATGTTTGAGCTGGCGAATGTGGTGCTGTTTCATCCATGATTCTTTCAAAATTTCTTCAGAGTTGGGACACTGTACACATGTAGGAAAATAGAGAATTTTTTTTTCCCCTGATTTGTGCTTTGTACAGGTTGTAAGGGCATTGGCCAATCAGACAGTGAATCACATGTCAGAGCATCGTCAAACTTTAATCTACTCATTTTGTCACAGTATTTATGTTGCTCACCCTGATAGATTTATGGGCAATAATGATCTTCATGCTGTTGATAGTGAGTATGCTGGGTAACAATGCCATTAAATACAAGGAGACATTATTTACCCTGTCATGTTAACAGACATACAAACAAAAGGGAAGTGTCCTTCAAAGACAGTCTCTTTGCGTTAAAGGATGACTTCTTCCACTCTGGTCTTGTGGGTTCAGAGGTAATTAAACAAGATCTTGCAACCTCCCACTTTGGAAATCTCTGAACTAAAGACATTGAGTAAATCACTGACTTATCTGTTAGAATCTACAGAGAATGAACCTGTATTTGAAGAAGAAAAGTGGCCTTTATCTGAACATTAGCTCAATGTCCAGTACTTTGAACGTAATCAGGGGCATGACAATTGTCAAGCCTCAAAATGGGGTCACTTTGGGGAAAAGTCCTGGAAGCACTGCTTTAGTTCATTGTGTACCTGCAGTCATGGTTCCAAAGAAGTAACAATAGTCTATTATCATTACACCATTGTTTGTGCAGATATTTCTTATAGGCGTCCTTCCACTACCAAATAATATAAATAATCTGATGTGTAATGAGAGGCTAATTTTTTTTCCAGTACCACAGAATCAGGTCAGGAAACAGGATCAGAAATAAAGTTGGAATATTTAACTCATCAGGTCGCCCAGTCACTGTGTACCCACTTCCGAGTGATCTGGCTCAAGGTGGGTTCAAGGAGATGCATGCTGCCTGCCAGCCAATGAGGCCCATTAATTGGAGGGACCTTAATGGCACCAATGGCCTCTTCTGGACCCGATGTTACCTCCCCCACAGCTGGAGCCTAAGAAGCATTTGAAGATAAAAGCAAACTATGGTGGATTCTGGAGACCTGAGAAACAAACAGAAAGTACTGGAGAAACTCAGCAGATCTAGGCACATCTGTGGAGAGAGAGAGGCAGACAGATAGACAGAGTTAAGTTTCAATATTACTTGCTTTCTGAACTCTGCAACTGGAAGTGATCTTCTGGTATAACACAGTGTGGAGCTGGAGGAGCACGGCGGGCCAGGCAGCATCAGAGGAGCAGGAAAGCCTCCACTTAATCATCAGTAGGAAATCATCGGAGTTGAGCCATCCAGTGAAGGGATATTCCTCAGTAATGATAGCCTGGAAGCCTTTATTTCCCATTGCTGCGGGGAACATCTCCAGTTTGAGTAGCTTAGAGTTCTTTAGCATCACCATTCGTGATGCTGTTGTCTCAACACGGCAATGGTTTCTCCTATAAGCCCTCCTGCCTCCATGTTTGGCTGTCATGCTGAATTGGACACTGCTCCCTGATCCAGCTTCATATTTGATCAGGTGGAGGTTAGAGGTGATGCCCCCCATAACGTCCCAACAAGAAGGAATAAAGGCTAGTGATGGGATCATGCACAGCAGGAACACTTAGCCCCAGTCCCATATGAGATATGCCTATAACACAAAATGATCAGAAAAATGGGAGAATCTCAAAGAGATTTCAATTGCTTAAAACCTTGTCCAATTTTCTTTAATTCATAGATTATTGTAACACCAGCTACTTCCCTAAAAACTGTCTATTTTATCTCCAACTGGGAGAATGAAATCAGTTATAATCCTTGTGCATTACAGTAGAAAGTCAACAATGGAAATTAATTTATAAAGGAATGGGGAGTCATGTTGTGATCAACATCTTTGAAATGCAGTATTTGCAACCAGCCTAAAATCTAAGCCAAGGCATCCATTGCAATTCGCTTCCTAAGTTTCTACCTACATGGATTCAGTCTCCTTACCAGACACTTCATATTTTGCAAAAAAATCACATCCAAGCACAGTAATTATCCACATACCACTAATGCAGGCCACAAAGGCCTCGAGCTAGGGGGGAATAAGTGGGAATCAAGACATGCCATGTACTTCTTCCCAAAGAGGGAATCTCACACTTAAATCCATAAGCAGAAAATAACGGTGACAGTCTGTGCAGATTGCTCACATCAATATGCTGAAAGAAAGATGACGTGAAATTGTTCCCAATAGTACAAGAACAGTACTGCACCGAAAATAATCTCCATTTAATTTTTAATTTCTATTAGCGATTGATAGAGTTAAAATCCATACATGTACATCCCTTTATGTTATCCTTTTCTTTCTGTATAGGTTTGTACTTGGCAAAGTTTTATCATCCCCACTGACTTGTACTTTAAGGAGAATTCAAGTGTGTTTTCATTGGGTAAAACAAACTCGACTAAAATTAACTCAAGTTTGTTTTTTAGAAGCTCTGAAGTAAGCATTGCACTTACAACAATGCACATATAAAGAAGAAATATATTTACTATCAAATGTGTACTTTTCAACATCAGGATGTCCCAAAGCCAACAAGATAGCTTTGACATAAAGTTTCTCTTGTGGTGTAGAGAAAATATTGCAACCATGTTCTGCATTTTAATGTGACTTGAACAGCAATGAGTTAAATGGTCACGCAATTTTTACTTTGTGATGTTGGTTGGGAAATAAGCAGGACACAGGGGAAAGTCTGAATAGCACTATGGGACCTTGCCTGATCTTGATTCTAACCCTAATGCAAGGCTTGAACCCATACATTCCTGAATTAGAAGCATGTGAGCCACTGAGTTAAGGTGGATAGTAGCCTGTCAATAATTTGTGAAAGGAGGTAGTGGGGCAGTTGGGCAAGAATCCATAGACGTTTCACAACTTGCCAGAGGTCAGACTGCAACTGAACAATGCTGCGGAAAGCTCTTATGGCCTCTTTTTACTTAGCAGAAAGGCTGAAGCTGCTTAACATTTTTTTCTCCCAAGCTTCTCGTGAACACTTCTGAAAGTCCAGCTAACTCTGCACAGATCCAAATCTACTTAGAATACTCTGGTCTTTTGCCAAAGTGGATGTTCTTCATGTGTATGTTAGACACTGAACATCAACAAGTTTTACCACAATGCCAGTCCTGTCCTCAGCAATATTGACACATTTACATTTTCTAGCGCTGCTAATAATAACAGTATTATTAAAGCCATGAATTAACTCAGGCAAAACTGGGGATTAATGTTGTGAATTCTTTCTCAGTATGACTCAGCACTACATTATTTCCCATCAGGAGAACGCAGACAAGGTGTAACTGGAGGAACTGTGCAGAAGGAACAGCAAATATTGTCGGGACCTGGTTATATTAGTCTGAATTGCCTAGATGGCATCCACAAAGAAGGTTTTTGACACAGGAAAAGGCCAGCAGGAAAACATTGTGAGTTCTCATATTCCACAGGTGGTGGCACATTTTTGAGGCCAATCAAACAATGGAAATGGAACCCATCAGGTGGTCCATGCCAGGATAAACTTGATAATCTTGAGACAAAGGTGATTAAAAAGAAAAAAATAAATGCAGTTCCATTACAAAAGGGAGCTATTAGAAGTTGGCATGTTATACTCGGCTTCCCAGTTCTCAGCAAATGGTGTGCACGTTAACTGGTTCAGGTTTCAGTCTTTCCACTGCTTAGCTTGAGCAAATTGTGCCCAATCCAAGACTAGTCAGTAGTGATCTCCAGCTGGTCAACAGAGACTGGAGCAACATGAGAATATTGGCTACAGACCGGAGAGAATGAAGTTTTTTTTTGTCTGCCTTGTGCATCTCTAGACATGAAATCTACTCAGGCTATGTGTCTAAAAAAACACTCTAATAGTACCATTTCAATGGGATAGCCTGGGGAAAGAATGGTATGTTGTGGGTGGGGTGCAGTCAGCAGTGACGGTTAGGACAGAGATTGCATGTCAAACCAATGTGTCAGATGCAGAGTCTTAATATCTGAACCTTTCAAATGGAGCTAAAATTGAGGATTTTTTTTCTCGTTTGTTCTCTACTTTCTTTTCATATCTGGAAGTGCTACCACATATGATCAAACGGCTTTTCCCATCACCAAATCACCCGTGTTTTTTTTAGTCTATTCACAATCCAACAACAAATCACCTGTGTTTCCAATTGTTCAATTACATGCAAAACAAAAGAGATTTTACGAGCAAATTGAAATTGGTCCAACTTGTATCAGTTCACGTTTTAAATGATGGAGCTCATCTCTGGTAGAGGGAGCTCTACACTGCATCTGAACCGGGAAGCACTTAATGATGTCATTGGATAAGAGCTGTGGACTAGGTCCCCAGCATTACATCCTCTTGCCTTGCTGTCCATTGGGTTGTGGATTGAAGGAAAGTGGAAAGTTATTTTAAGTTATCACCAATTTATTATCTTATAATTTTATTACACTTCAAACTTGTTAAAATGACAAAGGTGTCACCACTAGAGGTCACTGTTTTCCTTACTTTCAATGTGAGGTATTAGGTGGCAATGCTCAGTTTGGAGAGTAGTGATCCATGCTAAAAAAAAGTATCACGTTATGAAGCTAAAAGTTACTTGCAATGTTAATATCGCACCAAGGACAGAATAACATGGGACTGAACCTTGAGTTGAAATTTGCCTGCGCTAAGATACTCATGACTCTTGCTCAGACAGCTGATAATGGCCCATTTGATGGGGATTCATCTAGACTCATTGCATCATGCCCTTAAAACTCAGCACAAATAGTACAATATCTACATATGCATTTATGGGCACATTAAATGATGATTTTATGAGGGAAAATGTAAAGCGTTTAGAATTCAAAACGTGAAAAATGTGGTAGATGAGATTGGTCTATTATCAGCAAGTCAAACAGATCAAACACGAAAGATCCTTATGGTAAATGTAAAATAATGCTTTAATGAGATTGAGATCAGAACCTGAACAATTGCATATATGCTTGTCAGGAATTACTCCACAGACAGAAATTACTTAGCCTGTAAGAAAATAAATAGGAGAATTAATTGTAAGTTAGATGCTCAAGGACAATAGCAATGCTCTTAAGACAAGGCCACCTAAATATGTGAAATCAATTCTATGACCTGCAAATATGCAAAGTAATTTCTAAATAAACTGCTTGGTTTATACAATCCGCACGTGCAGAAATAATTTATTTGAAAGTAAATTCTTTCGATTTTTTAATATTTATTTGATTATTTGCTTTGGGAATTAACATTTTAACCTTAACTCAGAAGAATGTGCTTTGAGTGCCATTTGACTTGAACATGTCAAAATTTGACGCTTCATTGCAATATCAAGGGAGTGCTGTTGTGTCTGTGGGGCTGTTTCCCTTCAGCTAATGTTTTAAACAGAAGTCCCATCTATCTGTCCAGGTGAATGTCAAAGATTCTATGCTACAACGCTGAACTGAGCATGGAACTTCTCAGACATGTTATGACTAATAAAAACAGAAGTTGCTGGAAATGCTCAGCAGGTCTGACAGCATCTGTGAAGAGAAATCAGAGTTAATGTTTCGGGCCCAATGACCCTTCCTCAGAACACCTGCACTGGACCCAAAACATTAACTCTGATTTCTGTTCACAGATGCTGCCAGACCGGCTGAACTTTTCCAGCAACTTCTGTCTTTGTTTCTGATTTACACCATCTGCAGTTCTTTTGGTTTTTATGTTATGACCAACATTTATCTCTAACAACAAGGAAAACTGGTTCAGTGGTCATGAGTCACATTGCTGTTTGTGATATCGTCCTGTGTCCTCATGAACTCCCACAGTTACCTACAGAATACAATAACTACATTTTAATCAAATAATTGAATGTGAAGCGCTTTGGGATATCACAAGGACGTGAAAGATGCTAGTTGTATGAATGTGGCTTCATTTCTTTACAAGCCTAGAAATTCAATGTAAGATTTTACTTTGTGAGAAGTAAGGAATTTTGAGATTTCATTTCAAACACTTTTCCAAGGACAGTATATAGAAGTCTGTGTTCTATGCGGTCCATACCACACCACATATCACTCAGTAGAATTTATTTCTGGAACAGTACACAAAATGTAAAAGTGTTCAATTTTTCAATATTATAATTCCTTTACTTTCACAAGATGAAGTACTCATAAACAATGATTATATAAATACTCACTTTACATTCTGGAATTGAAATTCACAGAAAACTTAGCACTGCCAGTTCTCCAAACAAATGATGATCCAAAAACACTTAGAAATGTTATTGAACTATTTAGAAAGATTTAATTTATTCTTGTTTTCTCAGACTCCTAAAATGATACTCTGGCTGTGTTTTGCAAACAAATACAGATTGAAAATTGTGTCTGATGAGTATATTTTGTAGAGTTCAAAATGGTCCCAGTTATTACTTTTGCTAAGTTTTTTTAAAGCTTGTCATATAAAACAAAGACTTACAGAAGCATTTGCGTAAGTTAAGAAGAGCACAGCTGTGTAGTTCTGTTACACAGAATATTATCTTGTGGGAATCAAACCAAAATGAAACTCCCAATTGAACTCTCTGTCAATTAAATATTGTGTTACAATATGAGGACACAAGATTTCCCTCTCACGTGCAATCTCATTTCATACATTCCAATAAACATTGCTCCAACATATGGCAACATGTGGCCAAACTCACTGTTCAGAGCATCAGCCGTAAAGGCATTCAATTGTTTTAAATACAGTTCAAACAAAGGCAGCAATTAAGTGAAAAGAACAACATGCAGCATCTAATTCCTTGGAGTACATGTGTCTGATCCTAGTAGCCAAGTAAGACGATATGCAATCTCATGGTAATGGATCATCCCTCATAGTCCAGTAAAACAATGTCACACTTTCATGGATGTAACTCAGAATTGTGGAACACAAAAGACTTCAATTTGGATTGACAGGTTTAAAAGTACTGACGTCTTTTACTTATCCTTGAATAATAGTTGCTGTCAATACCTTCAGCAAATATCATTGCCACAAGTCTAAGGGACTTAACCTCCTCCATTCTTGATTGAATCACAGAATGGTTTAGAGCACTGAACAAGAGCATTGAGCTTATTGTGTCCATGCCTACTATTTGCAAAAGCAAATCACCTAGTCTCACTCACTTGCTCTTTTCCCAGAGCTCAGAAAATGATTTATCTTCAGCTACTTATCCAGTTCCACTTTGAAAACATTCATTCAACCTGTCTCCACCAGACTCTTAGCCAGAATTACTTGATGCACTAAAAAAGTTCATCTTCATGCCACCGTTGCTCCTTTTGCAATTATCTTAAACTGATGTCCTCTGGTTCTCAACCATCCAACCAACAGGAGAAGCCTCCCTCTATTTACTATGTCCAGATTCTGTATGATTTTGAATAGCACAATTATGTATCCCTTTACCTTTTTCTTCTCCAAGAAAAATAATCCCAGTTTCTTCAATCTATCTATCTGTGTAACTGAAGTATCTGAAGTAACTTTTTCTGAAGCCTCTGTGAGGCCTTCAAATCATTCCTAAAGTGTGAAATCTAGAAATTGACACAATTTTCCAATTTATGCCAAACTATCCTTTGTGTATGTCATCATAACTTGAATTAGACTTCTATTCTAAACCTTGCTTACAAAGCTCTGGATCCTGCAATTCTTATTAATTACTTTATCAACTTGCCTTTAACAATTTGTACATGTATACCCCCAGGTCACATTGTTTTGGCACCCTGTATTTTATCTTATCTCTCCTCACCTTTTCTACCAAAACATATCTCATTGCTCATTTTTGCATTAGATTTCATCTAATGGATGTGTTTGGCCATTACACCAGCCAGTTTATGTTCTTTTGAAACCTATTACTATTCTCCTCACATTTTTCACTGCTTCCAAGGTTTGTATTTTGAAATTGTGCCCTACATATTAGCACCTTGATCAGGAATACATATCAAGAAAAGTAGTAGTCTCAGCACCAATCCATGAAAAATTTCCCATGCATTCCTTCCTCCAATTCAAAGGGCACCATTCACTTCTGCCTTCTCTTTCCTCAGTCAATTTCATATACAGGCTGCCTCCAATCCTCGGACACTGAGGACAAAGTTCATGTTTACATGCAGCAAGACCTGGACAACATGCAGGCTTATGCTGATAAGTGGTAAGTAACATTCATGCTGCACAAATACCAGGTAGCGGTTATTTCCAAAAAGAGAGTATCCAACCATCACCCCTTGATATTCATTGAATTCCCCTACTATTAACATTCTTGGGGTTACCGTTGACTGAATTGGAGTAGCCATATAAATACTGTGGCTGCAAGAGGAGATCAGAAGCTAGAATTTAGGTAACAGTGGCAGGGTCCTAACTCCCTAAAGCCTATCCACAATCTACAAGGCTGAAGTCAGGAGTGTGGTGGAATATTCTCACATGTCTGGATGGATGCATCTCCAACATCACTCATGAAGCTCGCCACCATCCAGGTCAAAGCAGCTCACTTGACCAGGATAGCTTTACTGCTGTTGTACAGTGGCAGCTGTGTGTACCATCTAAAAGATGCACTGCAGCAACTCACCAAGGGTAGTTCAACAGGACTTTCAAAAACTAATACCTCCGCTATGTAGAGGAATGAGGGCAGCATATACATGGGAACATCATCGCCTGCAAGTTCCCCTTCAAACCACTGATCATCTTGCCTTTAATATATAATGCCATCCCTTCACAGTCACTGAGTCAAAATCTTTGAATTCCCTCCCTAACAAAACTGTGGGTGTATACCTATTCCTTAAGGACTGCAGCAATTCAAAAAGGCAGCTCACCAACAACCTCTCAAAAGTAATGAGGAAAAGGCACAAAATGCTAAATTTGCCAGAAACACCCACATGCCATAAATAAATAACAATAATCAAAGATGCATGTAGTAAATAACTTCCTAAATTATTGAACACACAAACTGAAGAAGAATCATCCATGAAAGTAACCATTTGGAGCACCACTGAGTGGAGCATGTGGAGGCCGAGCATAAGCAGTGGAAAACACGCACAGAATCCAGAGCATCCCACCCATTCCACCTCCTCAAACATAAGTCATCCTCGGCCCTGAGGCTTTCCTATCGAAGAAGAAGAGCATCTGTGAGAAATGTGCAACGCCTCTGAAGCCCTCAGATCTATTCGCCCTGTTCTGGTTTTGGTTTCAATTGCACAAACTCTCCAGTCTGTTTAAAGAGATCATTTGTCACCCTGCCTCTAAGATACCACACCTGTCCGCAGTGGGACATTAAATTGAGCAGCTGGTGTAGAGGTTTAATGCTGATGTGGCTTTTAATGATACTAGCTTTGGGTTTACTTCCCAGTCACAAGGGTTGCAGGTCATTCTTGTGTAGAACAGACAGGTCTTCCTCTCTGCTTTCTTACATATTCTCATTGGCATTGTCTCTCTGACATCCGCAGATAGCTGAGGTGGAAGTGGTAGCCACAAGGATGTTCCATTGCATTGGTCTTGCTCTTGGTTCTCTTCCTACTGACTTTCTTCAGCACTTGGCCCCTCTGCTGGTGGTGCCCCTTGGTGCCCTGACCACATATCATCTATGCCAAGTTCCATCTTTCCTCTGTGCCATTTTATCTCTGTCCAAGGCTTCAGGAAGGCAATGGGTGACACCAAATTTGCCTGCCAATTTGCCAGCAAAACCTTGATAGGCCTGCATCCTACAATGAAGATCTCACTTTTTCCAAACACCTTGTGAATGTGGCCAAATGATGCGCAGCCTGGATCTAGAGGAGCTCAGTTTGATCTTGCTCCCAGAGTTCCTCTCTCCTTTCCCTTTGTGATCCTCTACTTGCCTTTACTAACTGCTAACTCCATCTCAGTGGCACCTATCCTTCCTTCTGTCACACTGTACCTCCCTCAGTACCCTCAAGCTCCTCTCACACTTAGCTGACCTCAACCTGCCCTCAATGACCCTGACTTCTCCCTAGTCACACTCAACCTTCCCTCTATGATCCTTGACCTCTCCAAAGTAGCCCTCAACTTTTCCTGCAACAGTTCTTGGTCTCCTCTCCCTCTTTGCTTCCAAAAAAATTTCCAAATTGTGACAAGCAGCCCCAAATCACTTAGCTTCAGGACTGACCTTTCAGCTGATCCCCAACTTGAACCACTTGTGAAAGTTAAAAGAAAGTAATTCTCTTAACCACTCATGTAATATATAATAGCCGAAATTTGTGATTTAATAAATATTTGTTGCATGAAAAACTATTACAATTGGTTTGCCATCACACGATATCAGCATTGCTCTCCTGTTTCCTCCACAGTATTGGGATAACTTGTTGCTCACGTTCCTCTATCTCTGGTCTTTCAGCAAGCACCAAAATACACCCTGCAACTCCAACTTCAGTTCATCACAGTCACGCTAAAATCTATAGTACGATATGAGTAAGGGCAGCTCACTTGTGTAGGGAAACAGCCTGTTTTCCTGTAAATATACATAGAATATATTGAAAGGCGCATGTCAACATTTAGTGATCAGGGGACTCAGGTATTCTCAATTTACTGCAATTGCTTCTTTTGCTGTGTGATAATTACTTAAAACTCTGCCCCAGTAAGAACTCTGCTGCATTTGCAAAACCACAAAATAATCAATATTGAATATAAAAATACAGCTAAATATTTCCACTCCCACCAATAATAACCACAAGCTATAACTTCCATTATGCAAACATTTAAAGTTTAAATGTTTTAGGTTAACTTTATTGAGTATCCAGTTCTAGTCGCCTAGTTATACGAAGAATATTATTAAGCTGGAGTAGGTTCAGAAGGGATTTACCAGGATGTTGCCGGGTATGGAAGGTTTGCATTATAAAGAAAGGTTGGATAGATTGGGACTTTTTCACTGGAGCATAGGAGGTTAAGATATGACCTTATAAAAAGTTATAAAATAATGGCGGGGAGTAATAGAGTGAATGGTAGTTGTCTTTTCCCTAGGATGGGGATTTCAAGACTAGGGGGCACATTTTTAAGGCGAGAAGAGAAAGATTTAAAAAAGACATGAGGGTCAAATTTTTTTAAACAGAGGATGGTTCATGTGCGGAACTAACTTCATGACAAATTAGTGTATGTGGGTACAATTATAATGTTTAAAAGACATTTGGATGAGTTCATAAATAGGAAAGGTTTGGAGGGATATGGGCCAGGAGAAGGTAGGTGGGGCTAGTTTAGTTTGGGATTATGATCAGCATGGACTGGTTAGACCAAAGGATCTGTTTCTGTGCTGTATGACTCTATGACTCTATAAGTGCCTCATATATTAGTGTTAAAGAATAGCACACTTTCCATTTCAGGCACAAAATCTCAGCATTAATTATGTTTACATCAGGTATATATCAGTAAGTGCAGAGTAAAACTGTACATTTCGCTCCCACTATTTGAACTTTTTGGTCTTCGTGAAATTTCAAATTTTAAACAAATTTTCAGTTAGTCCAATTTTTTTGCATTCATTCCCATTAATACCCAAATGGATGCTGCCCCATTAAGTGCCACAAACAAAGTTTATAAACTAGTAGGCAGCAAACTTCCATTTTGCAAGATAGTGGTGGACTAGGATGCTCCAGCTGGACTTTGTCCGCTCCACCCGCTCTTCTTCTTCTTTCCTTCTTTCTGTTCTCTTTTTCTTCCTTCTAGCATTTTTTTTTCTTCTTCTCCTTTGTTTCCCTTCGACTCCTGGCTTCCTACAATGACTCCCAGCCTCTGAAGACCTCCGGCGAGCGACGATTCCCGGCCTCCGGCGACGAATCCTGGCCTGGCACAGCAGCCTCCCGGCATGGCGCGCATCCCTCTGGCCCAGTGCAATGGCCTCCCGCAGCAGCCTCCTGGTGTGGTGTATCATTGGGCAATCCAGGGCATGGTCCAGACTGGAAGCTATGTGCCAGTGTGGTCTGCTGTACTGAACACTTTACTGTAATGCTGGACATTTTATTTCTGTATTGTCTAAATCTTGTATCAAAAGAAGCTATGCCTAGGTACTTTTGTATCACGTCAGCAGTGTAATTGGCAACGTATAAGCTTTTCACTACCATCATTGAGTATATGTGACAATAAAGGCTATTCTATTCTTCTGCTGGAAGTTAATCTGGTGTGTGTCATTCAGACTTCATCATAGAAAAATAATAGTTGTGTTATTCTTTAAAATGCATTTTAATTGCTAACTCAATTTGATGAAAACAATGTGCAATAATACACGTATTATTGTTGGGTTACATAATATAAACAAGCAATTGTTGATTCCTACATTCATTTTACAATTCTATCAAGTGATCACATTTTATAAGTAACGTATGGATCATCAAAGGTACAACATGAACAACATGAACATGTCCTTGTTTCCCTGCAAGTTCAATCATTGCTTTGATTAGTAATTAATAACAAAGATTGCAAGAACAGCACAAGATAGGAAAAAATGATAGCTATAACTTTAGAAAAGGGCATTATATAGATAGATACAAATGGACAAACTAGGACTGTGTAAAATGTAATCTTAAAGTATCATTATACTAAAATGTAGCGAGTCGAGCTCTTGAAGTAACATCATCAATACATCATAGTTCAGCTATTGTAATCCATATTGATATGAGAGACACTGAAGGAAATAACAGTAACATTTAAGCAACTTCAACAGCGTTTACTTATTAATTCAGGTTGTTTCTAAAACTGTGACATTGCTTAAAAAAAAGACAAATGAAGTACATTAGTGTTCATTATGGTGAAAATCTATATAAAATATTGCAGTGCCAGTTAGTAATTTAGTTCACAGATGGAAAATTCAAAATAATTCTGGCAAAGAAATTTCCACTTTTCTTTGTAATAAAAACAATGATATTTGGAGAAAGAATACTTTAACATTGGCCACCAAAGTATCTTTTTCTGTTCAAACCAATGAACAGGATAAAATACGTAAAGCAAAGAAAACAGTAATCAAAAGCATGTCTGTATGTATATTAGAAGGTATTCAGTTTTTAATTGGAACCTTAAAATTCTAGTGATTATATTGGATTTCTCCTATCAACAATATATCTTTCCACCATTACTAAATAGCCCAAAAATGCATCATAGTTTTTGCATTTGTTCGTAATGACCTGCACTATACATAAAAGTTATGTGGTCTGCTGTGTACAATTACACCTATCATTGGAAAATTTTACAACCTACCGCGAAGATTTCTTGATTCGTGATAAGATAAACTGGCTACAAATAAAGGTTCAAAAAGCGTAATTGTTATAGGGGTCTCTCCTGTCAAGGGTACAGACAGGAGATTCTGCAGCCATGAATGAGAATTCAGGATGGTATGTTTCCTCCTTGGTGCCAGGGTAAAGGTTGTAATAAACCAGTTGCAGCATATTGTCAAGGGGGAGAGTGAAATGTTGGAAGTTGTTGTGTACATTGGGAAGAATTTCATAGTTAGGGGAAAAGTTGAGGCTTTGCAGAATGAATATAGGAAGTTAGGCAAGGGGTTAAAAAGCAGAACTTCAAAGGTAGTAATTTCTGGATTACTCCCTATGCCATGTTCTAGTAAAAGTATGAAAAGGAAGTTAAATCAGTTGCTAAGGAGCTGAGCAGGGGACAGGGATTCAGACTTTTGGATCATTGGGTTCTCTTCTAGGGTAGAAGAGACCTGTTCAAAAGGGATGCGTTCCACTTGAACTGGAGAGGGACTATTATCCTGGCAGGGATTTTTCCAGTGCTATTTGGGAGCTTTTAAAATATTGGGGTGGGGGTTGCAGAGGTTTCTAAATAGTTGTGAGAATAGAGAGATAGAAAAGGATGGTTCTGAGATTAAAGATTCTGAAGTAAATTAGAATAGGCAGGCAAGAACAAGTCAGAGGACAAGGTAACTCTGGAGAATTAAACTGCATTTATTTTAATGCAAGGGGTCTGTCAGGTAAGGCAGATGAACTTAGGGCATATATGGGATCATGGGACTGCGGCAGCATGGCTGACAGAGGGACAGGACTGGCAGCCCAATGTTCTGGGGTGTATATCACAGAATGCCTACAGTGTGGAAGCAGGCTCTTCGGCCCAACAAGTCCACACCGACCCTCACAGCATCCCACCCAGACCCATCCCCCTAATCTACAAACCCCTGAACACTTCAGGCAATTTAGCATGGCCAATCCACCGAGCTTGCACATCTTTGGACTGTGGGAGGAAACTGCAGCACCCGGAGGAAACCCATGCAGACACTGGGAGAATGTGCAAACTCCACACAGACAGTCGCCTGAGGGTGGAATCGCGCCCGGGTCCCTGGCGCTGTGAGGCTAACCACCGTGCCACCCCTAAAGGTTAATAGGATGAATGCTTCAGAAACAGAAGGCTTTTAGGTGGCAGAAAGTGAACTCTCTAACAAGGCAGTTGAATGCATGATAGTGAGGAACACATTTGGAGAAGTAAGTTTACAAGTTGATCAGTTAATGTCTCTTCACGAGATTTTTAAGAACACAGCAATCAAGGGAATTGTAGATGTTTGCCAAAAAAAATGCAGTCATGGCAAAAGAAAAGAAAAAAAACTTTAAGGTAGAAACGCTGACTTTTGATTGAGATCTGAATGTCTAAGATTATAGTTGAGGGCAAAAGGGAAAAATATTTATTTCTGATATTTTTCATAAGACTGTTTTAACAAGTTTTTACTCAGCGTAATTTTATTTTCTTCTTTTGTGTTTAACAGACTTTGCTGTTCTTTAGGCCTTGTATAAAAGCTAAAGTTCTTAATTGGATTAAGGCAAATTTTGATGATATGACATAGGAAATTTCAAATGTTGATTGAGGTAGTCTGTTCGCAGGTAAAGGCACAACTGGCAAGTGAGAGTCTTTCAAAAAATGAGATAACAAGAGTTCAGAGGCATTATTTTCCTGTTAGAGTGAAAGCTAATGTTGATAATAGTAGGTAACAATGGATGAATAAAGATATTGAGGCTTTGGTCAAGAATAAGAAGGAGCCATATGTTAGATATAGACAACTAGGATCAAGTGAACCTCTTGAAGAGTATAGCGGGTGCAGGGGCATTCTTAAGAGGGAACGCAGGAGAGCAAAAAGCAGATATGAGATAACATTGTCAGATAAGACTAAGGATAGTCCAAAGAGTCCCACAATTACAATAAGAGCAAAAGACCAACTAGGGAGAGAATAAGAGGAGGTGCTGAAGGTCATAAAAAACATAGAGGTGGATAAATCTCTGGGACCTGATCAAGTGTATCCCAGGATGTTGTGGGAAGTTAGGGAAGAAATTGTGGGGCCCTTAGTGGAGATATTTGTATCATCTATAGCAATGGGTGAGGTGCCGGAGGACTGGAGGGCGGCTAATGCTGTGCCTTTATTCAAGAAAGGCTGTAGGGAGAAGCCTGGAACCTATAGACCTGTGAGTCTGATATCAGCGGTGGACAAGGTATAGGAGGAAAATCTGAGAGATGGGATTTACATGCATTTGGAGGACTGATTAGGGATAGTCAGCATAGTTTTGTGCATGGGAAATCATGTCTCACAAACTTGATTGAGTTTTTTGAGATGTGACCAAAAGGATTGATGAGGGCAGAATGGTAAATGTTGTCTATGTGGACTTTAGAAAAGCCTTTGACAAAGTTCCACATGGTATACTGATTAGCAAAGGTAGATTACAAAGGATTCAGGAAGAGCTTGTCAGTTAGATACAAAATTGGCTTGATGGTATGAGACAGAGGGTGGTGGTGAAGGGTTGTTTGATGGACTGGAGGCCTGTGACCAGTGGTGTTCCACAGGGATCAGTGCTGGGTCCACTGTTGCTTGTCATTGATATAAACAATTTGAATGAGAATTTAGGAGGCATGGTTGGTAAGTTTGCAGATGACACTATAATTGGTAGTATAGTCAACAGTGAAGAAGTTTATCTAAGTTTACAAAGGCATCTTGACCAATTGGGCCAATGGGCTGAGGACTGGCAGATGGTGTTTAATTTGGATAAATGCCAGGTATTGCATTTTGATAAAGCAGGTCTTATACAGTTGATGGCAGGGCCCTGGGTAGTGTTGTTGACAAGAGGTTCAGGAACATAGTATTTGAAAGTTGTGTCACAGGTAGACAGAGTGGTTAAGATATGTTTAGCATGCTTGCCTTCATTGCTCAGACCATTGAGTGTAGGAGTTGGGATGTCATTTTGAGGTCGTACAGGATATTGATGAAGCTACTTTTTGAACATTCTGTACAGGTCTGGTTGCCCTGCTATAGTAAGGATATTACTAAATTGGAGAGGGCTAACTTTTTCACACAGAGGATTGTTCGAATATGGAATGAACTGCCAGAGGGAAGTGATAGATGCAGGTACAGTCACAACATTTGAAAAACATTTGGACAGGTACATGAATAGGAAAGGTTTAGAGGGATACTGGCCAAATGCAGGCAAATGGGACTACTTCAGTTTGGGAAACCTGGTCAGCATGGATGACTTGGACTGATGGCTTTGTTTCTATGCTGTATGACTCTATGACGCTACCACTATATGAATGCATAAAGGTCAAGTTACTGTCTTCTACCAAAAGGCTATGATCAAATTTAGAATTGTTTGGTCAGTGGACCATTAGTGCTTGATTAATGAGGCAGCCAATAATAAAACACATTGCATGTTCAAGATATTTTCATGTTAATTTCTGGGTTCAGAATATAGAGGGAATGATGGAAATGTCTAGCTGATCCCCCAACACAATACAAAAGGAATACAGGATCATGGAACAGGCACAGATTCTTTATCCTTACTCACTCTACTACTCCCAGTTCTGAGAAGAAGGTTTACATTCCAACAAAATACATCCTTGTACCTTCTAGATACTGATGAAAATGTGCATTTCAAATATTGTCTATTTTTATTTTTGATTGCATTTTTATGTCCTAATACTGTGAACAAAGTTTCTGTACAGCTGCATTGAGCAGTTCAAATTTATGGTAAAAGAAATCTAACTTAACGTACATTTGCCCATAACAGTATTTTTCTCTTTTAAATCTCTCAAAAATTATAAGGAGCATTTTACCAGCATCAAAACTTCTAAGTCATCAAGAACAATTGCAGGTCCCATGTTTAGTTAGGTCTGCGGGCATCAACTGGTACAATCTTATGCAAGGCAGCCAATTAAGAAGTAATCTTCATCAATTTAGGATTGCAAAATACTCATTAGTTGCGCCCACAGTGCTAGACAGATAATAGCCTAACCAGGAGAGGACACTTGAAAATGGAGATGGTCCCAGAATCCGACTGAATGCTTAAAATTAAAGAAGGCGTACAGATGTTATGGCCAACTGTGTGGTGAGGGGAAACCTTTCCACAGAATTGATGATGGGATGATGGTTGCAGATGAGTCTTTCACATCCTCGTAAATATTTTGTTGGAGTACAAGGTGCTTGCCCATGGCTCACTCTCGGTGGTACTCTTACTTCTGAATTACTAAGTCCTGTATTCATGTCCCACTCTAGTCTTTAGGGGCACAAATCATAGCTGACACTCCAGTATATTAAGGAGGGAATGCTGTAATGTGGATGTCTATTTTTTGCATGAGACATTAAACAAAGTTCCCTATCACAGATGCCAGTTTGATTTACTCTCTATGTGCTATCGAGAAATGGTTGGAGGGATTGGGTACTGCAGAGGCTATGGGTTCTGACAACATTCCAGCAATGATGCTGAAGACTTGTACTCCAGAACTTGCTATACATGGTTCAAACATGGACAAAAGAGCTAAATTCCAGAGGAGAGGTGGAAGTGACCATCCTCGACATCAAGGCTGCAGTGAACAAGTGTTGCATTAAGGAGCCCTAGCAAAACTGGAATCAATGGGAATCAGGGAGCAACTCTTGATGGTTGGAGTCATACCTGGCACATAGGAAAATGATTGCGGTTGTTAGAGGTCAGTCATCTCAGCTCCAGGACATCACTGCAATAATTCCTCAGGGTAATATCCTTAGTCTAACCGTCTTCAGTTGCTTCATCAATGACCTGCCCTCCATCTTAATGTCAGAAGTGAGAATATTCATTAATGATTGGACAATGTTCAGCACCATTTGCCAGATATCCTCAGATACTGAAGCAGTCTGTTCAAATGCAACATGGCCTGAACAGTATCCAGATTTAGGCTAAAAGGTGGCAAGTACTTTTCATACCAAAGAATTGCCAGGAAATGACCATCTCCAAGCAGAGACAATCTAACCACCAGCAGCATTCCCACCACTGAACCCCCAGGACCATTGAACAGAAACTCAACTGGACTTACCATTTAAATGCAATGGCCGCAAGACCAGGTCAGAAGTAAGGAATACTGCAGCCAATAATTCACCTCCTGACTCCCAAATTCTTGTCCACCATCTCCAAGGCACAAATCAGGAGTGGGATAAGTGCCTAGATGAGTGCAGCTCTAACAATATTCAAGAAGCTTGACCTCATCCAGGAGAAAGCAGATCACTTGATTGGCATCACACACACAAGCATCCATTCCCTCCACCACTGACACTCAGTAGCAGCAGTGTGTACTAACTACAAGATGTACTGCAGAAACTCACCAAAGATCCCAGAGAGAAGAGGGGAATTTTAAGATGTACATCACGACCAAGCTGGAAAATGTTCATTTACCTCAATCTGTTCAAGAATAGATCAAATAAAGTCATCTTGATCAGACTACTGTGCCAGATTGTTGTATCATCACCAGGATTGGATCAATGAAGACATTGCTGGTTGGAAATGAAAAATGTTAAAGGTAAGAAGTCACTTGTAGCAGAGGTGTACAAGACCCTAACTGTAACCATGTGGTAGGCAAGAGTATCAAGGAAGAAATAATGGGAGATTGTAAGAAAGTTACGGTGATAATTATAGGGCATTTTATTCTACACATTGACTAGAAAAATCAGATAGGCAAAAGTAGCTGAGGTGACAAGTCATAGAATGCTTTCAGGATAGGTCCTCAAAATAGTACATTCTGGTGCCAACCAGAGGGCAGGTTATACTTGACCTGGTATTGTGAATTAGATAATAATAATTAATGATCATCTATTTAAAGCACACTTAGGTAACAATGACCATAATGCTTCCATAATACATTTCTATTACATTCAGTTTGAGGGAGAAAAGAGAAGGTCCCCAAGATAGTGTTTTAAACTTAAATAAAGGCAGTAATGACAGTATATAAGCAGAGCCAGTGAGAGTGAACTGTAAAATTTGGGTAAAAGATCAGTCATAATGGACACTGGTAGACACTTAAGGGGATATTTCATAAACATAGAATAGATACATTCTGACAAGAAAAAAACTTCCAAAGGAAAGATCCACTATTTGTGATGAACTTAAAATGTCAAAGATTGTATTTAACTGAAAGAGAAAGCATATAATTATGCAAAGATTAAAAGGTTGGACAGGTTAAAAGGTTGGACAAAACATTAAGGAAAGCAAAGAAAGAGTGATTAAAAAATGACTGGAAGAAACATTAGAGTACAAGAAAAAGCTACAAATATAAAAACAGATAGTACAAGTTTGTGTAGGTTTTTTTAAAGGAGAAAGTGCTAATAACAAGAGTATTGGATCTATAGGAAGTGAGTTTGGGTAATTGATAATGAAATGTAGGGAAACGGCAGATTAATTGAATGGGTATTTGGCATTGTTATTTACAATAGAGGATTCAAGTAATACCTCAGAAAAAATTGTAAATCGGGAAATGGAAGAGAGGACCTCAAAAAGTCCATAATCACCAAGTAAGTGATACTGTGCAAAGTATTGGAGCTTCAGGTTAACAAGTGCTTGAGTCCCAACCCTTGGATTTTAAACAAAATGACTAGTGAGATAGTTGATGCATTCATTTTAATTTTCCAGAATTCCCTAGATTCAAAAAGGATTCCATTAGACTGGAAAATAGCATGAATAACTCTTTTACTCAAAAAGTGAGAGAGACAGAAATTGGGAAACAAAAGCTCAGTTAACTATCACTGGGAAGATGCTAAAAGCTATTATTAAATACGTTAAAGCAATCAGGCAGAGTCAACATTGTTTCATAAAAACAAAATTATCCTCAACCAATTTATTGAAGTTATTTGAAGAAAGAATGTGCTGAGGTAAAAAGCTTCTCACAGAATGGTAAAAAGGTTTTCATTGTGTTCAAATGTTCTCACAGAAAATAGAAGCTCATGGCATAGGGAAACATATTGGCAATGAATAAAATATTTACTAACTAACAGCAATTAGGCATAAAATGTGCCATTTTCTAGTTGCCCTAATTTCTTGTAATTTATATTGAGGATATATATAGTGGTGTAGGGATAAAGTTACTTGACTTGTAATCAAGAATGCCAGGCTAATGTTCTGGCAATATGGGTTCAAAACCCATCATGATATCTGAAATCAAATTTTTAAACATCTAGAAATACAAAAAATGTTAGTCTAATGTCAACAATGTAATCACTGCTGATTGTCATAAAAATGTCCGTTAGTGAAGAATATTTTGCCTGGTCTGCCCTAGAAGTGATGTCAGATACATTGCGATCTGCTTGACTCTTAACTGCTCTCTGGGCTATTAGTCACAGGCAATAAATACTGACCTAACCAATGACAATCACATTCTATGAATGAGTTTTTTTTTAAAAAATGAATGACTTGGAAGGATCAACCAAAGGTATGGTTACTAAGCTTATTAATGACGCAAACGTAGTAGAAAAGTAAGTTCTGAACCAGACATAAGGACATCACAAAAGGATATTTCGGTAGGCAAAGTCCTAGCAAATGGAGCATAATGTGGAAATGGTCCCTTTTAGGCAGGAAGACTATTGAAATGATGAGAGGTTGTGGAGATCTAAGATGCAGAGGCATTAGTGTGCATGAATTACAAAAGCTTAGTCTGCAGGTACAGCAAGTATTTAGGAAAGCTAATAGAATGTTCTTGTTTATTGTGAGGAGAATTGAATGCAAAAGTGAAGAAGTTATCCTTCAAATATACAAGGCATTAGTGAACCCACATCCAGAGCACAACCTATAGTATTAGCCTCCTTATATGGTATGGGCAGCTTGGTGGCTCACAGCGCCAGCGACCTGGGTTTGATTCCAGCCCTGGCACCTATCCGTGTGGAGTTCGAGCTTTCTCCTTGTGTCTGCATGGGCTCCTTCCAGGTGCTCCAGTTTCCTCCCACAGTCCAAAGATGTGCAGGTTAGGTGGATTGGACATG
Source organism: Rhincodon typus (assembly GCF_021869965.1). Taxonomy (NCBI): domain Eukaryota; kingdom Metazoa; phylum Chordata; class Chondrichthyes; order Orectolobiformes; family Rhincodontidae; genus Rhincodon; species Rhincodon typus. The sequence continues at coordinate 60,309,785 of NC_063333.1, read as the reverse complement.
CTAAATCGCCCATTGTGTCCAGGGATGTGCAGACTAAGTGGATTAGCCATGGGAAATGCAGGGTTTAAAGGCTAGGGTAAGGGGTGGGTCTGGATGGGATGCTCTTCAGAGGGTTGGTGTGGACACAATGGGCCGAATAGCCTACTTCTAAACAGTAGAGCTTCTATAATTATACAAGGAAGGATGTAACAGATGAGGTGAGAGTTATTATGCTTGACATCAAGGGTGTAATTGACCAAGTGTGGCAACAAAGACTTTCCCTCCCTGCATGACCTTTCCTCCATCATAAAGTCCGAAGTGGGAATGTTCGCTGATTATTGCACAGACTTCAGAGCCATTCATAAATCCTCAAATAATAAAAGGAGATCATGTCCAAATACAACAAAACCTACACACTATCCAGGTTTGGGCTGACAAGTGTCAAGAAAAAACATTTTCACACAAGAGGGTGATGTGTGTATGTATTGAGCTGCCAGAGGACGTAGTGGACGCTGGTCCAATTTCAACATTTAAAAGGCATCTGGATGGGTACATGAATGGGAAGGGTTTAGAGGGATATGGGCCAAATGCTGGCAAATGGGACTAGATTAATTTAGGTTAGCGGCATGGACAAGTTGGACCAAAGGGTCTGTTTCCATGCTGTACATCTCTATGACTCCATGACCCTATAGCCCAGCCAGTGATGTTCAGATCCTGTGAATGAATTTTTAAAAATGCTTCGTAAGCAATTCAGAGAAGTGTGACTAGAATGATACCAAGAATGAGAAATTTTAGACACAAGGAAAATATAGAGAAATTGGGCTTTTTTTAACAGAACATAGAACAGTACAGCATTGCAATGGGCCCTTCGGCCCATGGTTTTGTGCTGACCATGATGCCAAATCAAACTAATCCTTTTTGCCTGCCCTTGGTGCATATCCCTCCAATCCTTCCAAATCCATGCAGCTATCATATCTGCCTCCACCACCACCCCTGGCAGTGTGTTCCAGACTCCTACCACTCTCTGTGTAAAAAACTTGCCCCTCACATCTCCCTTGAACTTTCCCCCTCTCATCTTAAACATATGCCCCCTCGTTTTAGCCATTTTAACTCTGGGAAAAAGATTCTGACTGTCAATTCTATCTATGCATCTCATAATTTTGTAGGCTTCTATCAAGTCTCCCCTCAGCCTCTGCCACTCCAGAGAAACCAACTCACATTTTGGTATCCTCTCCTTATAGCTCATACCCTCTAATCAAGGTAGTGTCCTGGTAAACCTTGTCTGCACCCTTTCAAAAGCCTCCACAATATGGTGACCAGAATTGAATGCAATATTCTAAGTCTGGCCTAACCAAAGTCTTTCAAAGCTGCAACATAACATCCTGACTCTTGTATTCAATTCACCAACCAATAAAAGCAAGGATTCCATATGCCTCCTTTACCATCCTATCTACTTGTATGGCCATGTTCAGGGAGCTAAGGACTTGAACCCTAAGTTTCGTCCACATCAATGCTCTTCAGGATCCTTCCATTAACTGTATACTTTTCCTTTAACAGTTGATCTTCCAAAGTGCAGCATCTCACACTTACATGGATTAAACTCCATCTGCAATTTCTCTGCCCATATCTGCAACTGACCTATATCCCGCTGTATCCTTTGGCAACCTTCTACACTATCCACAACTCAACTGATCTTTCTGTCGCCTGTAAACTTGCTACCCACCCACCTATATTTTCATCCAAGTCATTTATATATATCACAAACAGCAGAGCTCCCAGTACAGATCCCTGAGGAACACTCCTAGTCACGGACCTCCAGCTAGAAACACACCCTTCCACTATTACCCTCTGCCTTCCATGGACAAAACAATTCTGAATCCATGTGGCCAAGACACCGTAGACCCCCTGCACCTAAATCCTTTGGATGAACTTGCCATGATAGACCTTGTCGAAAGCCTTAATAAAATCTCTGTAGACAACATCCACTGCTCTACCCTCATCGAACACCTCCATCACCACCTTGAAAAATTCAATCAAGTTAGTAGGACATGATCTGCACAAAGTGATGCTGATTTACCCTTGGAGCAGAGAAGGTGACCTTATTGAGGTGTTCATAATTATGAACAATTTTGACAGGGTAAAGAAGAATATTCTGTTTCCACGAGTTGGTATGTCAGTAACTAAGGGCCACAACTTCAATATTGTCAGCAAGAGAGCTAGGATTGAGATGAAGAGAAACTTCTTTACTCAGAGAGTTGTTAGGATTTCGAATGCCTTGTCTGGGAGAGTGGTGAAGGCAGATTCCATATGAGGTTTCAAGAGCGAGCTGGATATATATTTGAAAATGATGAATTTAGAGGGCTACTGAAATAGAGCTGGTGAATGGGACTATCTGGATTGTTCTTTCAGGAGCCCATACAGACTCATGGATTAATGGCCTCCCTCTGTACTGTAAATTCTATGGTTTCACTAGTTCCTAGAAAGGATGTGTTGTCTTCTGAGGAAAATTGGGACCAATTAGGTTTGCATGAATTAAGAAGCAATTTGATTGAAATATTTAAATTCCTGAGGGGTCTTGACTGTGTGCATGTGCAATGTATATTTCCCATTGTGGGATAATCTGTAACTAGGGGGTCACTGTTTCAAAAGAAGTGGTTGCCTATTTAAGGCAGAGGTGAGGAGAAATTGTTTCTCAAAGAGGATCATAAATCTTTGCAATTCTCTTCCACAAAAAAATGATGGAGACAGAGTCCTTGCATTTTCTTTTAAGGCATAGATAGATAGATTCTTGAAAAGCATTGTGTTAAAAGGTCATGAGGTAGATTTGAATTGGATTACTGTTGGATCAGCCATGATCTTATTGAATGCCAGAGTGAGTTCCATGGGCTCCGTGGGCTGATTGGTCTATTCTTGCTTCTAATTTGCATGTTGGCAGGTGATCTCTTAGAATAAAAGCAGTTTTCATTGTTTGTTTGAAGAACTCGAATGTGCAAGTCAAAACGTCAGCGTTACAACAATTGCGGCTATCGAAAAAAAACTAAAGGTGGAAGGTAAAGGACATGTGGTGGGAAGAGAAATTCCAATAGCATGCAGACTACCATGGCATACAAAGCTCTTTTGAAACTGGCAGAGTGATCAATAGACCAAGTCCTAATGGACAAAAATCTCTCTTCTGAGCAGTGTCAATACAATCCATAAATGGTATTTTTTTCATTGAATTAAATCCTTTGTTTTATTTTGTTGGTTGGTTTGGCATCTCACATTAAGGCCAGCATGACAGCAAATGGGACAATTAGTCATGAAGAGATGTGCATTGACCTGGCATTTCTGGACTTTGCTGGAAAAAAAAGCTTTCAACAACTCCTCAATCGTAAATCCAGAGAGGCAGCTGATGCTCTCCAGTCCGTCAACCATTATTCTGGATTACAGTCAATCGGTGAATGACCATCAATAGGAGAGCTGCAGCAAGATACAATCTGAAAACCTTACACTGTAAATGGTAGTCCAGCTGAGGTCTTCAAAGCTGATGGACATTTACTCACATCATTCTACACACACATCTGACATATTAAGGATGCAAAAGAACTCTTCCTCCCCACCACCAAAATCAACTTTAGCAATGCAACTATTGTAACCAGCTTCAACTCAGGAGATAAATCATGCTATGGAAATGATCTACATTTTTTTTCCTTTGTACCATAGGGTAGAAAATCCCAACACATTTTCTCCCGAATTGCCTGTTGCTTCATCTGAGCGAATCCTTCCATTGACACAGTCTGAATCTAGCCTTCCCAGAGGAACTTCTGCTGAACAGCACCAGGATCTCATCATTGAATTCACTGACCTGACCAAAGCATTTGATTGCAAGGATCTATAGGTTTTGATTTGAATTTCCCAGAAATTCACCTGCAATTGGTTTCAACTACAATTGTATTGTGTAGAACACCTGAATTTGAGTCTTCAAATTCCAAGCCATGATCAAGCAACACTGCGCAACAGCCCTTATACTATTTATAATTTACTTATTCACATTTCAGCCTTTTTAACTCTTTGAAGATCAACTGCCTTCTGGTGAGAGTAAAGCAACTGAGTGGAAAGTTCTTCAAAGTCAGTCATCTTTGTGCCAACATAAAGCTCACTACCGTATAAATACATGCTCAACAGTTTGTGGAAATCTGCAGTGTCATAGTCCATGCTAAACCAGATTTCCAAGCAACACCCAATCTCATTTTTTTCAATACTTTCATTGAATCTGTTACTAGCAGGTAGCAATTATTCCCCACCACTCATTGCACTTGAATGAATGGTTTACTAGATGATTACTGAAGCACAAGAGTCAACTACATTGCTGTAGTTGTGAAGTCATACATAGGCAAGACAAGGTTGGAAGATTTCCTTCCTAAGAGACATTTGTGAGCCACATAGTTTTTCACAGCAATTGGTGATAGTTTCATAATCACCATCACTGAGACTAGCATTTTCAATTCCACATTTTTTAGTTCACTGAATTTAAATTCTGTGAGATTTGAACCTGTTTGCCCAGAGCATTAATTATTATTTCAATGACAATTTCTGTATTTTCTTCTTCTCTAACGTGTTCTAACAGAATCTGGTAACTCCATAAATGCTTATAAAGGGTAGGTGGAGGAATATCAGTCTGAATCCCTAGAGAAGACCGAAGATAATTCCAGTGAGAAACCTGTGCATGGGCTAAACTGAAGTTTACAATCAGGTTATCATTCAATTCTGAGATGCATTGACTTGCTTCCATCGCCTTTCCATATTCCCAAGGATAAAATGATTCAATGATCCCAGCTGAAGACAGACAAAGCAGTACTCAGGGAAATGAGATTTATTTGGGCCCATGCAGTCCAATTCTAAATCGTAACCATTTATTTGAGTGCCAAGTCAGCAATTACTCGAGGTGTAAGTCTGCATATGTTGGAATGCTAACACATGCTATGATAGGCCTCTGATTAAAATAAAAGTTAAATGGAAAAATAATATTCTTGGAGCTCCCTTTATATCAGCATCAATAATAATTATACCAAAACCCACATGCAGACTACGACAAACTGAGCATTAGCAATTCCCAGCACAACCGTTCCTTTCCAGTCAAAATTAACATCTTAATAAAAAGATCTTTCTATGTCATACTTCATAAATTATATTTATATATTATCTTTCATGTAACAAATGCCCAACAAACTTTACAGGGACCATAGTGACATAAGAGGAGATGAAGGCTCAGTTAAAAAGATAAACTTTAAGAAGGTCTTTCCTCTCTCAAAAACATTTAGGAAATAAATTTGTAAATACCAATTTCTAGTCTACTGACATAATCATACAAAGTTCATGCTAGATAAGAACAATCCTTTTATTTAAATAAAAATATAGCTATTTCTTCAGCCTGGACATTTTTAGACTTGTAGGTAGACCATTGTCATATTTAAGGAAGCCAGGCTCAACTGAATGAGAAACATGGGATAATTTTTAAATCTTTGGAAATTGGTACACATCCAGGAGTCCAAAGTTTGTTGTTTAAAATAAGGCTTTTATGAATAAAGGTACTACATTGTTTTCCAACTTTTAAACATGTGTTTGCCATCTTACAAAATGATATCAAAGATTTTGGGAGAGTTGATGGCCTGGGGTATTATCATCAGCCTACTATTCCAGAGACCCAGGTAATTTTCTGGGGACCCAGGTTCAAATCCCATCAGGGTGGGTAGTGGAATTTGAATTCGATACAAACCTGGAATTAAGCATCTAATGATAACCATGATTCTGTTGCTGATTGTCAGCAAAAACCCATCTGGTTCACTAATATCCTTTAGGGAAGGAAATCTACTGGCCTTACCTGGTCTGGTCTACAGGTAACTCCAGATCCACTGCTTGACTCTGAATTGCCCCCTCAGCAATTAGGGATAGACAGCAAATCCTGTGAAAAAAATGCCAATTAAAACAGCAAAGAGCAAGACATCATTCAGGCATATTAAGCATTATAAGGAAAATATTAATGTGTTGGTTCACATAAAAAATCCTTTCTGACAGTCAGATGGCACAGAGTAAATCCATTTGTCAAGATTTTCTCCCATAATTTTTGCAAAATTCATTTTTTTAGCTTAAAACTTTATTTATGTTAAAGTTATTGTAATAGTTCAGTTGTTATATTATTCCTCTTTAATTCACAATATTGTTTGCACAGAAAAGAATTAATAAACCCACTGTCATTAATATAAACATACTCGATTCTGAAGCATCGCTCACACTGTCAGGATCAGATGTAATAACAATATGGAATAACAGTCATGTAAATTGCAAGTCTTGCTAAACCAATTTTTTAAGGAAAATTAGCCTATAGAGATATAAACCACTGTTTATATGCTATTGAAAGAAAACTTGAATTCCAGGGAAAAAAAATCCCTTAATTAAAATATACAGAAAACAACATTGTAAATGCTCTCTTTAACAGATTTATGATTCTATTATGATTTGGTTCTCTTACAGAGAAAATCTTCATTTGCTATAAGCTTTATTTTAGAGGACTGAGGTTAAGTAGGTTGAATGAAAGTTTAAACTTAGTTTTGAGCAAAACACAGATATTTGAGATTGACATTAATCCTCAAGTGTATAATGAAATGATCAACATGGCCCAAACTGTTCCTACCCGGCTGTAACTGACTCACCAGTTAGACCACGCAGCATTTACATGCTGTGGTTGTGTTCTTTTCAAATAAAAATGCTGTAAGTTATTTAAATTGCATTCTTATTTTTCCCCTGTCAATTTTTAAGTCAATAAACAAGTCAAAGAATGACTCTTAGTTTCAAGTAGTGAATTTATTTCAATATCCTGCACCTTAAGAGATTAAATTTGATAAACCCTGAAAACTGGTGCAGTGATCACAGTAAATGTTTAACATGTAACTATCTACTATGCTTCAGGGAGTGTGTTAAAAAACGTCTACCTTCTGATTTCCATGATCAAACTTTGCGTTCAGCATTACCCACATTATTCATTGGCTGTAAGGAGCCTAATATCACAAAATGGCTATGAAAATTAGTGGAGTTGTGGATGGCGAAGAAAGTTGTCAAAGAATACGGCAGGATGTAACTCAATTGGAAAGTTGGGCAGAAGAATGGTAGATGAAGTTTAATATGGACAAGTGTAAAGTCACATGCAAGAGAAAAATATACAGCAAATGGCAGGGCCCTTAGGAGCATTGATATATAGAGGGATCTTGGCGTGCAAGCCCATAGTTCCCTGAAAGTGGCAACACAAGTGGATAAGGTGGTAAAGAAGATGGTATGGCATGCTTGCCTTTATTGATGGGGTCATTGAATATAAAAGTTGGCAAGTCATGTTTCAGCTGTATAAAACTTTATTTGCACCATATTTGGAGTATTGTGTGCAGTTCTGGTTACCACACTATAGGAAGAATGTGAAGGCTTTGAAGACAGTGCAAAAGAGGTTTACCAGGATGTTGCCTGGATTGGAGTGTATTAGCTGTAAGGAGAGGTTAGCCAAACGTAGAATGTTTTCGCTTGCTTGTTGGAGGCTGAGGAGCAACCTGATAGGAGTATATAAAAATTATCAGACACATGGATAAGATGACTAGTCAGAGAGCTTTCTCCAGAGTGGAAGTGTCAAATACTAGGGGGCATAGGTTTAACGTGAGAGAGGGAGAGTTTAAAGGAGATGTGCAAGGAAAGGTTTTTACACACAGGGTGGTAAGTGCTCAAACACACTTCCAGGGAAGGCGGTAGAAGCAGATACAATAGCAACATCTAAGATGCATTTAGACAGACATATGAACAGGCAGGGAATTGAGGCATATTGACTGTGTGCAGACAGATGGGATTAATTTAAAATTGTATCATGGTTGGTACAGACATGGTTGGTCAATGGGCCTGTTCCTGTGCTGTGCTGTACCTTTCCAAGTTCTACATACCTAAAGGCAGGCAGTACCTCTTGAAAAGCATGGCAGATAGTGACTGGTGCAAGTGACATCAAGATGCAATTTGAATTTGAGGGCCTGTACTGTGGAACAGCAACCCATTAATCTGTTCTCTTTTAGATCAGCAGAAGTTGTTGTAATGTCACCCTTAAGATGATACCATTTCTTCTTGTCCACTCTGCAGTGCCTATGCTCTCATGAAACCAGCAGCAGTTGGACATCTGGAACCCGGGCTGAAATGGTACTGATGGTAGCCAGGTATTATGGCCCAAAACTGCTTGACGTTGTCCCCCAAGACCATCCACAATTTTCTGATTTGATGGTTTGCACCTTTTTACCACCCATTTTCCATCCACTGGGGATGCACCATGTAGGAGCAGGGGGAGGCAATGGCCTAGTGGTATTATCGTTGGACTGTTAATCCTGAGACCCAGCTAATGTTCTGGGAACCTGGGTTTGAATCCCACCACAGCAGATGGTGGAATTTGAATTCAATAAATATCTGGAAGTAAGAGTCTAATAATGACCATGAATCCATTGCCAATTTTTGGAAAAACCCATCTGGTTCACTAATGTTCTTTAGGGAAGAAAACTGCCATCCTTACTTGGTCTGGCCTACATGTGACTCCAGACCCACAGTAATGTGGTTGACTCTGAACTGCCATTTGGGCAATTAGGGATGGGCAATAAATACTGGCCTCGTCAGTGATGCCCTCATCCTATGAATGAATAAAGAAAGAAAAGGAAGTGCTAGGGTAGGTGTAGGAATTACACCTACATGGGCAAGTTGTGGCTTGGAAAACAAGTTTTCAACTTTTCAACTGTACGTTTTCTCAAGTCAACTTTGATACTCACAACATAGGCAGTCTCATTACCTGTGGGAGAGTCAAATTTTGAAAGAAACTAAATGTGACTACATCAAAGATCCAGTGGTTAAACTTGCTGGACAAAAAATGGGGAGGAATAACTACCAAAGTTTGTTTCAATGTAGACCAATCTATACATATCATAGAAAACAATCAAGGTAGTGTGGTGCTGAGGAATTGACATGAGCACAGTTGCTATGTCGCCAAAGGATAAAAGAAAGGCTAAACACCCTTATAGGGACAATGTTATCAGAAAGACCATCAAGAAAGTCTCGCTGGCTAATGGAGTGGTCATTGGCAGATAAGATCTGATCAACTTACAGTCAACCTAGACTAATTGACAGATATTGCATGTTTTCTAAAATTGCTTTGTAACTCATTAAGTTTTAAGCCTTTTCTTGCTAATAAAATGTCTGTGGGCTTGAAGAGAAATTGTGCCATTTAAAAATGCAGTCTCTGGACATTACAGGGGAAAAGACACATTGAAGAAATGCAATAAAGGAAAGTGCATGGTGGTTTGTTAGCTATTTATGCATTATTTAATTATTGTATTGGAAAAATTGGATTTGATTCAATATTTTCTGTTGGTTTTAATTTTGTGATGGTCAATTATTGAGGAAATGTAAGAATTGTGGGACTGTGAGGAGATTGAGGAGATTGTGGTTGAATTTGCTGGTATCACCCATAGACAGACTGACCACAGAGAGCCAACACAGAAAGGAGTGATAACACCATGTGGAGCTGGAGGAACACAGCAGGCCAGGCAGCATCAGAGGAGCAGGAAAGTTGACGTTCAGGTCGGGACTCTTCTTCAGAAATTCATGTTGTTGCCTCCCTTCCTGTTCCTCCACTTCCTCTTGCTCCTCCTCCTCATCATCACACTACTGCTCTTCAGCTTTTCTACTGGTATATTATGATAAGGACTGTTACTCACAATGGTCAGATTGTGGAGAGTACGTTATGCTATCACAGAGACTGATACCTACTCAGTTGAGTAATGCAGGGGTCCTCCAGATCGTATACTGCAGAAATATTGCTTGACAATGCGAAGGATCTCTTGTCATTATAAAGAGCACATGACGCTCAAGCTAAACCTGATGCACACATGTGTATAGGTTCCCAACTTAAAAAAGATAATCCTTGTCATGTTATTACCAGGTTTACACAGTCAAATGCAGGTGGATAAGAGAGTTGTTTCAAGATGAAGAACATGTGGCAGCCAGCAGGATAAAGGATGTTCATTTGATTGAGGCCTTCACTGTGATCATACACCAACTTCAACTTGAATAATCGAATGGGTATGGTATATAAGATTGGCATTCCACCTACCATGTCCATGCCAGCTCTCTAAACAGCAAACTCCATTAATGCCAATCCCCTGCTCTTTCCTTACAGCCCTACATTTCTTTTCTCTTTTACAATGATCCAAGTCTCTTTTAATAGCTGTGACTGACTCTACCTTTGCTATACTCTCAATTAGTGCATTCCAGATCCTAATCACTAGCTGAGTGATTTTTTTTCCACGTGCCATCTATGGTGTACTTGAACATCTGAAAGGTGTTTGGTAAAATGCTGTATGGCAGGCTTGTCAGCAAAGTTAATGCCCACGGGAGAAATGGAGCATTGGCAGTATAGATACAAAGTTGCCCACGAGGTCGGAAAAATGGTTGATAGTTGTTATTTGGATTGGATGATGGCATACAGTGAGGCTCCCCAAAGGTCAATATTAGGGCCATTGACTTTAATTATCATCTATTTCTCATCGAGTCTTGAACATTCAGGGCACAACTCCAGCAACTGGAGATGACAAAACTTGGAACTGTGACAGGACAGTGATAGGCTTTAGTAGGACATCAGCAGAGCATAGATTACAAAGAATATACTCCTTTATTCCAAAAAGGAGACAGAAAGCAGGAAACTATAGGGCAGTTAGGTTAACATCCATCATAGAGTCAATGCTAAAAATTATTATCAAAGATGTTAAAGTTAGACACTTAGAGAAGCCTGAGGTAATCAGTCAATATGGTTTATGAAAGGGGAATCACAATCAATCAATTCCTTGGAGGACTTTGAGAAATAATGTGTTGTAGATAAGAGGAATGTGGAAATACTGTACTTGGATTTGCAGATGGGTTGTGACAGAGCAACATCAAAGATTGTAGCTGAAAATAAAAGGTCATATTGTAAGGGATGACATACTGCCATGGATAGAAGATTGGCTCCCAGAGTGTTATCCACCTTGTCAAGACCATTCAGGACAGTAAATAGTTTAATCAAATAACCCCTCACTCTTCCAAACTTGAGTTTAGAACAGTAATAGGCAAATTGATTGAAACATACAGGGTTCTGAGGGGTCTTGACAGGGTGCCTGTGAAAGGGATTGTTTCTTGTGACAGGGTCTTGAACTAGGGGACGGTATAGGGTTGCCCATTTAAAACAAAGATCAAGAAAATTTCTTTCTCACAGAGAAAAATTTTCACTTTTATACACAAATCATTGAAGACAGCTGGCAGAATGAGAAATCATCAATAAGGTGTACTGAGAGATAGTAGGAACTATTTGTTCCTGAGTTCTATAAACAGAAGGATTACACACAAAAGCAAGAAATTATGCTGAGCCAGCATTCAAAAGGCATGGGGTTGGTGGGCGAATTCTTAAATTATTGGACTTTAGCTGTTCCTTCAGGCCCATAAAAGTGCTAAAAAACTCATTTAACTTCTGAACTAGCGGTTCCTGTTTGTGTTTTGCTGCCAATTTTCTTGACCGTTTGGAAAATCTATGGAAAATCAATCAATTTCAAATTGAGCTCCCAAATGCACTGTATGAGCCAATATAAACATGTTGATTCTTTTCGAAGCCTGATATTGACATCTCTTGGTATTCATTAGTGTGAAAATGGTGATGAGTGCATGTTAACTCTAACCCAAACACTATTACATGTTTAGTGCAACATCTTTGACTTTGTCCCACTGTTGTGGACTTAGTGGAGAAGGTTGTAGGCTACAATTACTTTCAATGCCAAGACTACACATACATTTTCTTTGATTTCCCTGCAGGTTATACGTCTGTAGCTTGATTTGTATTGATAACAGGACAAATTTTCTAAGATTTTGTAAATATAATAATTATTTGCTTGTGGTTTGCTTCAGAAATTGTGATGTAACTGCACACAAACTGATTTTACCTTTTACAAGTAAATACAAAACAGTTTTTTCTAGTTGTATGTGGTTTTGAATTAACATTAATCAATGAGCACAAGTGAAGGATTGACACTGATCATAATACGTTTGCAGAAGCTTGGCCCCTAAAGCCTGACTCTCATATATTAATTGAAATCTTCGTTGGCCTCTGAAGAGCTGTAGAACTTTAGAGCTGCATTAGCAATTTTACCCATACATTTTCATTGCATGGCTCTAGCCCCATTCATTAATCTTTTTAGCAGCTTTATAATACCTGATTTTATTTCTTTTAAATTCACTGACATAATTGGCTTTTGCAATATGTTTCTCTAGCTGGGGATGTGGTGTTTGCTCAATAGCTGAGACTTTTATGCTGGCAGGTTAAATGCCAGAAACATGAGGACATGGATAAACTTTATAAAGCATTTCACATTAGCTAACCATGTCATAGGCCTGAATTGGGGTGGGGTGGATTATGGGGTTTGGTAGGTGGTATAGTGCAGCCCCAGCACAGAAGTTGACGACAGCCCACTAACTTCAAAATTGACTATGTGTCCTCGACAACACATTGCCAATAGGATAAAGAACTAGTTCTGAGGAAGGGTCACCGGAACTGAAACGTTAACTCTGATTTTTTCTTAGGGAAGGAAATCTGCCATCCTTATCCAGTCTGGCCCACATGTGATTCTAAGCTCACAACAACACAGTTGACTCTTAACTGCCCTGTGACATGGCTTGACAAACCACTCAGTCTAAGGACAACGGATCCGGAAACAAATGCTGGTCTTGCCTGCAGTGCCCATATCTCATGACGACAATAAAGAAACAGAAAATCTGACCTAGCTAAACAGGGATTTTATCCTTCTCCTCCAAAGAATTTGGTGCATTCCTCTTTCTGTCTCTATCTGTATTCCTTTGTGCTTGCATCTGTGAGGTGGTGGTCATTCCTGCCCAGGTTGATTACTTCCTTTCTCGCAGTAGTTTCTTCACCTGTCTCCTGTGTATCTGGCCTCATTGATTTTTCTTAACTTCCTAACTGTTGGTACTGTATCTACATCATGAGTCACTAGGGTTTAAATGCCTTTTCAGATATTCATAAAAACAACAAAAAAAACTGATTTTCAGGAAATTGTAAGTTTCTTTTACTGTACTGTCCCACAATAAAAAGTTATTTCACAGTGCATTAAGTAAACCTATAGTTAGTGAACAAGGAAAGATCCCTTCAACAGGCTAACCATTATAAAAACACAATTAAGTAGCATGACAAAAACATATTGCATTGTAAATGGGTTAAACATTTCAAACATAGATGCAGAAAATAAACATATTTTACGAGTTAACAAATTTGCAATTAACTTTTGTTTTAATTTTCAACTGGATAACTTGCTTTTTCCCCTGCAGTGTATTGGACTCTCCATGTTCCTGCTCATTCACTTAACTCACTCGATTTCATATCCCTTTGAATCTTATTTGTGTCATCCAGACAGCTTACTTTCTTTCCCAACTAACTTTGTATTGCCAGCAAACTTATATACATACTTGGTCCTTCATGCATGTAATTTCCATAAATCATTGAATTGTTTCCAGTAGCAACATGGGCAAAGGCAACCTGTTCTAATACTATAAATCTCAATCCTGTCATTGCAGACCATTAATGAGTGGGAACAGCTTTCTTTTTTTGTCTATCTGATGCAGCTTCGACAATTATAAAGAATACACATATTTTGTGAAATATAAACTGGGAAAATGGAAGATTGGCAATTACTGTGTTGCAACAATGTGCTGGGTCCTTTATTTTGGCAAGGTCAATAGTGGAACTGCATGGAGTTCACCTGTTGATTTCACAAGGTCATGTGTGTTTTTGGAGAAGATGTGTTTGATACATTTCAGAGAACTTTTGCACCATAGAAGCAGTCTATGATCAAATGCAACAACCCTAGACAATATTCAAACTTGGGTTGAAAAGTAGAAAGTGACATCCATGTCACACAAATACCAGGCAATGACTATCTCCAATAAGAGGCAAATCTAACCACTGATCCATAACATTCAATGGCTATGCCATCACTGAATCCTCGACTTTCAACATCCTAATGGTTATCATTGACCAGAAACACAACTGGACTCACCATATAACATACAGTGGCTACAAGAACATGTCAGAGGCTAGAAATACTATGGCGAGTGACTCACTTGCTGACTCTCCAATGTTTGTTCACCAGCCGCAAGTCAGGAGTGGAATGGAATGCATGAGTGCAGCTCCGATAACACTGAAGATGCTTGGCAACATCCAGAACAAAGCAGCCCACTTGACTAAAACAACATCCTCAAGCATCCACTCCCTCCACCATTGATACATAGTAGCAGCAATGTGTATAATCTACAAGATGTATGGCAGAAATTCACCAAAGATCCCCACCTACCAAATCCATAACCACTTCCACCTAGAAGGACAAAGGAAGCAGATAGATGGGCAAATCACCACCTGCAAGTTCCCAACTAAGCCATTCACCATCCTGACTTGGAAATATATCACTGTTCCTTCACTGTTTCTGGGTCAAAATCCTGGAATGCCCTCCTTAAAGGCATTGTGGGTCGACATACAGCACATGGACTGCAGCGGCTCAAGAAGGTAGCTCATCACCACCTGCTCGAGAGCAACTAGGGTCTGGCAGTGCCAATGATACCCACATCCCAACAGTGAACAAGAAAAGTTGCCTTGTGACGTGTTTAAGTTATAGTATATTACAGAACTGGAAAGAAGTTACACTCAGATGTCCGCAATGCCTGCAAATGAAGAATGTCTCTCTTTCTCATTCTCTGTGGATCATTTCTTGTGTACTTCTTAACTTGTCCTTCCGTTACCAGAGTGTCCTCTATTTGTTCAAAGTAGAAAATGTCTATATAAGGAATATTTGTAGTCGACTCATATAGACTCATTGGCAAAGCTAATCTACAGAGTCCATCAGCATTCCCATGAAAGTTAGTTTGCTGATATGTAATTGTATAAGTGTAAGCTGATAGCAACAATGTGCACTTCTGCATATGGCTCAGAGCTAGAGAAGGTATCTCTGTAAAAGGGCCAAATATTGGGGTAAATGATCTGTGGTCTGTTAGTTGGGTAAATTCCAGGCATACAGGCATCGATGGAATCACATAATGCCAAAACTGATTCCAAGAGCTCCTTCCTCTATCTGTGCATAGTTCATTTCTGAGATAGTAGGAACTGCAGATGCTGGAGAATCCGAGACAACAAGGTGCAGGGCTGGATGAACACAGCAGGCCAAGCAGCATCATAGGAGCAGAGAGGCTGACGTTTCGGGCCTAGACCCTT